>NC_141873.1:476329602-476481117 GCF_056163025.1 Triticum urartu | reverse complement strand
AGGGAGAGATACGGCGTAACCTAGGCCGCGCGTGCCCGTGCCCTGTTTTGGGCCTGGCCCAACAGCGCTCGGCACCGTGTATGGCCCAAGCCTGGGGGCTCCTGTCGGTGTACTAGAGTAGGGGTACCCTAGTATCCCGAACTTGTGCACGGGCAGTCGCAGCGTCCCACGGCAAGGCTTGCCGGGCGACCGCCAAGGTCCTCCGTGGTTCCTTTGGAGCCATTCAAGAACAAAGTATCCAAGCCAAGGAGACAAGACCCCGACAAGAGGAGCTTGTCGGGAAGGCCAACCAAGGCATCTCAAGACCCCGGCAAGAGGAGCTTGTCGGGAAGGCAAACCAAGGCACCTCAAGGAGCTTGCCGCGACGCGCCACGCGCCCCGGCAAGGCCCGGTGAGCGACAAGCTCCCGGACGCGACAAGACAACGACCGCGGCAAGGTGCTTGCCGCGGCAAGCCACTACTCCGCGCCCGCGCTCCAGCACATCCACCAACGTGTCGCTCTGGGACCCTTCCAGGCGTACGTGGCGGGAGGCTGTGTAGCCAGGGGTGCGCGGTGGCAAGCGGCGCTGACAAGATTGCCATCGTGGCGAGCAGTGGCGTCCCTGACGGTCCCTTTTGCACTGTTTAGGCGACACAGACGGGCATTTAATGCCCTTGTCCCCTGCCGTCAGGGTTAGGTATGATACACTGTAGCAGGTAGCTGTACCTACCGCAGCACCTTTACATTTTTACCCTTGTCTACGTTGCCACCTGTCGGTGACCCCTTGAGCATATAAAAGGAGGCCCATGCGCAACGTAGGGGGGGTTGGCTGGTTAGTGGGTTAGCTAGTTAGCCAGTTCAGAGGACACTCACGCTCGGCCTAGCTAGCCGCTGGTGTGTATCCTAGCATTCCGCGCTCCCGAGCAAGAGATCAATACAAACCACAAAGCAGGAGTAGGGTTTTACGCATCCGTGCGACCCGAACCTGGGTAAACTGCTCGCGTGCTTCGCCTCGATCCGCTCTTTGCGCAACCTCCGCCCTCACCGAATCGAAAGGGACTCGGCCCGCCGGTCCCATAGGTGTTCGTGGATCAGTCCCCGACAACCCTTTCCTCTTCTAGGGAAAACCAAGGCAGTGCTGAAGAGGTAGCACTGCTCGGCGGGGCCTGAATTCGTGTGTGTGCTTTGTCGCAACGGTGGTGGAGCCGGTGCCGTAAGCATGCAGTCCACAACGCGATGTGATGTGTATCGTGCTTAAAAAAATGCAGTCCACTAGCTTCGTTCTCGCACTATGTATTTCATTACTAACCAAAAACACATATATATACAGTGCACTAGGGGGAACCACAACTCTAGAGAAAAAAGAAAAAGGAAAATGCAGTGCACTCCGGTCTTTAAAAAAGTCCACTCCGAAGGACTTTGAAGTACACTTCATTTGAACAAAAAATGTATTTGCAAAAAAAATTACGTTGTGTTTGTTGAACAAGTTTAAAATGCAAAAAAAATAGTAGTTTGTTTCACTTTCATAGAGTGTTGTGGTTCACTTTTAAGAGTGTTGCGGTTCGCTTGGACCCAAAGTAAAAATCGCAGAAAAATACGGAAAATAAAAAAGTAATGTGGTTCAATTTCGGTAGCATCGCGGTTCACTTACTACCATTCTGAAGTGCAGAAAAATTATTATGGAAACTTAGAAAAATGTAATGCGGTTCAATTATGCAGCTCGCTTGCCCGTCCGATGCAGTGAGGTTTTCATTCTGAAGCAGTGTGGTCGGCCGTGTGATGTTGTTCATATTGGAATGCAGAAAAATGTTATCAAAACTACACATAAAAATTTACGTCCCATAGAAAAGAAATCATGCAGTGCACTTGTCTGTCTAATGAAGTATGGTTTTTAGTCTAAATAAGTGTGGTTTTCTGTCTGATGCAGTACGGCCCGTTTACGGTAGTCTCGGGGTTCACTTTTCATAGTCTTGTGGTTCACCAACACTCGACATGAAGTGCACTCCACCTCGTTTAGGAAAAAAAATCGTCCCACAAAAAAGAAATCATGTAGTGCACTTGTTTGTCCGAAGAAATGAAGTTTTTAGTCTAAAGAAGTGTTGTTTTCTGTCCGATGCAATACATAAGACAATTTTGGTGTCGCAAAAAAACAGAGTGTCCGCATTTCGTTAAAATCAAAATTGCTCCTAAACCGTAAGGAATTGGAGAGAGTGTTATACATGAAAAAGTTGCGCCTCATCGATATCTTTCCAATGGGGTATAATTTGAATCATTTTCACCAGCGGTTTTTAAAAATGTCGTGAAAACGGCGCTTGTCTCTCATCGTCAGCCTTACGATTTTCAAAATTAACTAAAAACCGTAAGGAATCTCAAAAACATTTCAACATATGAAAGTTGCGCCTCGTCCGTAGCTTTCCAACGATGTATCATACGCCTCATTTCCACAAATGGTTGGAAAACTGGAGTGAAAACAGTACCGAAAATTTCAACAAAATTGAAAAATAGAATTCCACGATTTAGTAAATTTGAAACTGCTCTTAAACCGTAATG
Source organism: Triticum urartu (assembly GCF_056163025.1). NCBI lineage: Eukaryota > Viridiplantae > Streptophyta > Magnoliopsida > Poales > Poaceae > Triticum > Triticum urartu. The sequence goes on along the minus strand of NC_141873.1, from coordinate 476,478,587 downwards.
AATTAGAGAAAATAATACATATGAAAAAGATGCGCCTCGACGATATCTTTCCAACGGTGTATCATTTGCTTCATTCCGACTAGTGGTTTAGAAAAAAACGCTCGCTGTCACTCATCGTCCGCCGCACCGTTTTTAAAACTGCTCTTTAATCATGGGGAATCTCGAAAAATGTTCAACATGGAGAAGTTGCGCCTAATCCATAACTTTCCAAAGGTATATTATATGCCTCGTTCCGATAAACAGTTAAAAAACTAGAGCGAAAACAATAACAAAAAAATACTGCGTGCAGTTTTTTGCGACACGAAGTTCACTCGCCTGAGTACTGCAGCACACTTGGTTCACACAATGACGTGCACTTGCGTTCAACGTGCAGTGTGGAAGTGTTACTGCATGCAATGATGAAGCCATGTCTTCATCATTAGCCGGAATTAACAGGCGTACGATGCTACGAAGCTCTTCAAAATTGTTTTGAAATGGAGTTCTGGATAGAATAATTCGCTTTTTGGTATGAATTTCAGCAAAGGCTTTCCAAATAGCGATATTCGGAAGGCTCTTGCTGAACTTCGTACCAAAAAGCTAATTATCCTATCCGGGACTCCGTTCCAAAACAATTTTAGAGACCTTTGTACCATTATGCGCCTGTTACTTACGGCTAATGATGAAGCCATGGTTTTCTTGAATCCTTTGACACTAGACAACGTGACATATAGAAGGGTAGATGTGATCAGGAAAAATATGAACCATTTTCCGCGGATCCAGAATGGCGCCATTTTGTTAAATCCCTTAAAGGTTAAGAGAATCTGTTATGATTTTGAATCCTGTTCCTAGCCAAACATTAAAAAAATGTTACATATTTGCATAGAATTTTTTCTTGATGTCAACGATGCCCGGCCCAAATCCTCATCATCGACCCGTTTGCGACGACATCCTGCTTCAGAGGCGCAATGTCTGGGACTGGGCTCCGCGGGGCTGGCACTGGGAGGTGCTACCTTCAGGGGCGCGCATCTTGGTGAGGAACCTGGGTCCCGTCATCGACCCGGAGCTTCTTTGGTGGCGGAGGAGAATAAGAGGAAGCTGGAGGAGGAGCAGAGGAAGCAGGAAGCAGACCGCCTTCGCATCGTAGAATCAAAGCACGCGGATTTTGAACTCGCTTTCCAGCAGCAGTAGTAGCAGATCGACTCACTTAGCTAGGAAAGGGCGTCTCAGCAGCGGCAGCAGCTCGCGGATCTAGCATTGGATAGCACCATCCCATCCTTGCTGAGAAGCAGCGTGGGTTCCGCCTCGGGTGATGAGGCACTGCTGGATAGATACCCTGTGGATGACATCATGGATAACACTAACTGTGAGCTACACTTCAAAATGAAGAACATATCCATGAAAGTGGCAGACGGCGTTGCTTATACAAATTCCCGTGAAGCTACCTTCCATTGCAATCTAATTCCCACTGGTTGTGCTCGTGTCGCGGTTGATGAAGTGGTGGCACAATATTCAGGGCTAGAGCTTGACATTCCTGGAGGTGACGACGAGCACACACTGGGAGATGCCATACATCATATCATTCTATGGAGAAAGGATTGCATCGTCTTTCCAAGGCCACCAACACCGCATCAGCCGGCTCCTCCTCCAAGTCCGCCACGGCGTTAGTAGACTACCACTTCTCCAAGTCAGCCGCCACCTCAGCAGAGTCCTACTCCTCCAAGTCCGCCAATGCGGCAGGCCACTCCTCCTCCTCCAAGTCTGGCACCGCATCAGCCCACTCCTGCTCCTCCATGTCCGGCACCGCGTCTACCCAGACCTCCTCCTCCAAGTCCGGCACTGCATCAGCCGTCTTCGCTGCCTCAGCGGGCTCCGCCGCCTAAGTAACAGCGGAAGAGAGGCGCCGCAGCTACGGCGACTAGCGGTACAACAGGAGGCAAGAGATACCAATTGGTCCAAGCCTCAAGCCTCTTCGGAAGAGGCCTTATGACCTGACTGAGGAGGAAAACAAAGCCGAAGTGCAAGCCCAACTAAGGGCCCATTTTGGACTGAAACCACCACCACCGCCAAAGGAGAAAGTACCTGAGCATGTCGTTGACCACTTTATTCGTATGGCTGAACCACCAGCTCCCAAGCATAGGGACTTAGACTATGAGCGCCAAATCAAGAACTCATATCAAGCACAAAAAAATGAGTCAAGCTCGAGCTCCAGCCAAGATGCTGCCAAAAAGCAGGAAAACTGTTCCCCAACAAGGAGAACAGGCGGTGCAATTGATCCCCCCGCTCATTGTACCAACACATGTGAGTACCGGCGCCGATCAGCTGGTAATGACCGACGATCATAGAAGGCAGGCTGAAGAGATCGGATGCACTATAGAACAACTCCTAGGCATCGAACCCATGGAAAAGTTTACAAAGGAGCAACTAAAACAGAAATATGCCCGCGGCCAACCTCTGGTGAAGCCTGAGGAGGTCAAGCTTCTATCAACGAGAACGTATCAATTGCACGAATGGTACATGAAAGAAGCCAAGACTACGGTTCGAGAGTCCCTCATGGTGAGAGTCGGGCCAGAGCATTACTACCATGAAAATGCTTTGTATGTTGAGTTTACAGAACTGTTTCAGTTATTCAATCAAGACGCACTTGACAAATATATCATTAGTTGCTATTGTCTGTAAGTGATTTCTTTCTGTAATTTCATTAAGTCTCTAGCTAGCTGTAGTGCTCATTGATCATTACCTGTAATTATCCTCACTATTCTTTTTTGTGGTATTATGCGGAATGAAGATGTATGAAATGAAAAAAGTTGGACGCTATGGCATTGGGTTCATTGACCCAAATACCTTTAGTCAAGAAACATGGACGCGTCCATGGGAACGAAAAGACACAGAGAAAAGCTTACTAGTGTTCTTGGTGCGCCTAAATACCTGTCTAGAAATACTACTTCCTTACAATATCGGGTGAGTCAAACTGTCTTGTACTACAAATTATGTTTTTTCTTAATAGCTACTCCCTCCGTTCCAAATTACTCATCGCAGAAATGGATGTATCTAAAACTAAAATACATCTAGATACATCCATACCTGCGACAAGTAATTCAGAACTGAGGGAGTAGATGTTAATAAGTGTATAGAGGGTTTAGGGTAGTTGATGAGTTATTGATACGTCCATTTTGCATCATGCTTTTATATCGATATTTATTGCATTATGGACTGTTATTTCACTTTATGTCACAATACTTATGGCTATTCTCTCTTATTTTACAAGGTTTACATAAAGAGGGAGAATGCTGGCAGCTGGAATTCTGGTCTGGATAAGGAGCAAATATTAGAGACCTATTCCGCGCAACTCCAAAAGTCCTGAAACTCCATGGAACGTCTTAGAAGAAATAAAAACAATCCACACCAAAGATGAAGGCCATGGGGGCCCACACCCTACTCACGAGGGTGCCCCCCCCTAGGGCGCGCCCTACCTCGTGGGCCCCCTGGTGGCTCTCCGATGCCCATCTTCTCCTATATGAGGTCTTTCGATGAGAAAAAAATAAGAAGGAACTTTTCGGGACGAGACTCCGCCGCCACGAGGCGGAACCTTGGCGGATCCGATCTAGAGCTTCGGCAGAGCTGTTCTGCCAGGGATACTTCCCTACCGGAGGGGGAAATCATCACCATCATCATCACCAACGCTCCTCTCATCAGGAGAGGGCAATCTCCATCAACATCTTCACCAGCACCATCTCATCTCCAAACCCTAGTTCATCTCTTGCATCCAATTCTTGTCTCAAGGTCCGGGATTGGTGCTAGTAGGTTGCTAGTAGTGTCGATTACTCCTTGTAGTTGATGCTAGTTGGTTTAATTGGTGGAAGATCATATGTTCATATCCTATATGCATATTATTACCCCTCTGATTATGAACATGAATATGCTTTGTGAGTAATTACGTCCATTCCTGAGGACAAGGGAGAAGTCTTGCTATGAGTAGTCATGTGAATTTGGTATTCGTTTGATATTTTGATAAGATGTATGTTGTCTAGCCTCTAGTGGTGTTATGTGAACGTCGACTACATAACACTTCGCCATTATTTGGGCCTAGAGGAAGGCATTGGGAAGTAATAAGTAGATGATGGGTTGCTAGAGTGACTGAAGCTTAAACCCTAGTTTATGCGTTGCTTCGTAAGGGCCTGATTTGGATCCAATGTTTCATGCTATGGTTTGGTTTACCTTAATACTTTTGTTGTAGTTGCGGATGCTTGCAATAGAGGTTAATCATAAGTGGGATGATTGTTCAAGTAAGAACAGAACCCAAGCACCGGCCCATCCACATATCAAATTATCAAAGTATCGAACGCAAATCATATGAACGTGATGAAAACTAGCTTGACGATATTCTCATGTGTCCTCGGGAGCGCTTTTCCTATTATAAGAGTTTGCTCTGGCTTGTCCTTTGCTACAAAAGGATTGGGCCACCTTGCTGCACTTTATTTACTTTTGTTACTTGTTGCTCGTTACAATTTATCCTATCGCAAAACTATCTGTTACCACTTATTTCAGTACTTGCAGAGAATACCTTGCTGAAAACCGCTTATCATTTCCTTCTGCTCCTCGTTGGGTTCGACACTCTTACTTATCGAAAGGACTATGATAGATCACCTATACTTGTGGGTCATCAAGACTCTTTTCTATCGCCATTGCCGGGGAGTGTAGCGCCTTTGGCAAGTGGAATTTGGTAAGGAAAAATCTATATAGTGTGCTGAAATTTACTGTCACTTGTTAATGTGGAAAGTAATTCTCCGAGGGGCTTGTTCGGGGTATCTTCACCCCGTCCAGTAGAGCAAAGAGTTGCTCCTCAACCTACTGAACCTATTTAAGATGAAACTCCTTTTGAATTTCCTGTGGCTATGATAGAAAAACTGCTAGCTAATCCTTTTACAGGAGATGGAACAAAGCATCCTGATGAGCACTTAATATATGTGGATGAAGTTTGTGGATTATTTAAGCTTGCAGGTATACCCAATGATGTTGCTAAGCAGAAGGTCTTCCCTTTATATTTGAAGGGAGACTCATTGGTATGGTATAGGCAATGTGATGATATGAGATCATGGGACTATAAAAGATTGAAGCAGGAATTTCATCAAAAGTATTACCCTATGCATCTTGTTCATCGTGATCGCAATTATATATATAATTTCTGGCCTCGCGAAGGAGAAAGCATCGCTCAAGCTTGGGGGAGGCTTAAATCAATGTTATATTCATGCCCCAATCATGAGCTCCAGAGAGAAATAATTATGCAAAGTTTTTATGCTCGGCTTTTTGAAAACAATCGCAACATGCTCGATACTTCTTGTGCTGGCTCTTTTATGATGAAGACTATTGAATTCAGATGGAATTTATTGGATAGAATTAAACGCAACTCTGAAGATTGGGACCTCGACGAAGGTAAGGAGTCAGGTATGACACCTAAGTTTAATCGTGTTAAATCTTTTATGGATACCGATATTTTCCATAAGTTTAGCACTAAATATGGACTTGACTCTGAGATAGTAGCTTCTTTTTGTGAATCTTTTGCTACTTATGTTGATCTCCCCAAGGAGAAGTGGTTTAAATATCATCCTCCCATAGAAGTAAAAGTAGCTGCACCTATTAAAGTTGAAGAAAAGACTGTCACTTATAATGATCCTATTGTTCCTACTTCTTATATTGAGAAACCACCTTTCCCTGTTAGAGTAAAGGATCATGCTAAAGCTTCAACTGTTGTTCGTAAAAGCAATATTAGAACTTATATACCTCCTGAGCAAGTTAAAGTAGAACCTAATATTGCTATTGTTAAAGATCTCTTGTCTGATAATATTGATGGGCATGTTATTCAGTTTGAAGGTGAAACTGCTAGAATTGCTAAACCTTGTGCTAAAGATAAACATAGACCTGTGGTAGGCGTGCCTGTTATTTCTGTTAAAATAGGAGATCATTGTTATCATGGCTTATGTGATATGGGTGCTAGTGCTAGTGTTATACCTCATGACTTATACAAAGAAATTATGCATGATATTGCACCTGTTGAGTTAGAAGATATTGATGTCACAATTAAACTTGCCAATAGAGATACTATTTTAGCAATGGGAATTGTTAGAGATGTTGAAGTTGTTGGAAATATGCCCTAGAGGCAATAATAAATTAGTTATTATTATATTTCCTTGTTCATGATAATCGTTTATTATCCATGCTAGAATTGTATTGATAGGAAACTCAGATACATGTGTGGGTACATAGACAACACCATGTCCCTAGTAAGCCTCTAGTTGACTAGCTCGTTGATCAATAGATGGTTACGGTTTCCTAACCATGGACATTGGATGTCATTGATAACGGGGTCACATCATTAGGAGAATGATGTGATGGACAAAGACCCAATCCTAAGCCTAGCACAAGATCATGTAGTTCGTATGCTAAAGCTTTTCTAATGTCAAGTATCATTTCCTTAGACCATGAGATTGTGCAACTCCCGGATACCGTAGGAGTGCTTTGGGTGTGCCAAACGTCACAACGTAACTGGGTGGCTATAAAGGTACACTACAGGTATCTCCGAAAGTGTCTGTTGGGTTGGCACGAATCGAGACTGGGATTTGTCACTCCGTGTAAACGAAGAGGTATCGCTGGGCCCACTCGGTAGGACATCATCATAATGTGCACAATGTGATCAAGGAGTTGATCATGGGATGATGTGTTACGAAACAAGTAAAGAGACTTGCCGGTAACGAGATTGAACAAGGTATCAGGATACCGACGATCGAATCTCGGGCAAGTATCGTACCGCTAGACAAAGGGAATTGTATACGGGATTGATTAAGTCCTTGACATCGTGGTTCATCCGATGAGATCATCGTGGAACATGTGGGAGCCAACATGGGTATCCAGATCCCTCTGATGGTTATTGACCGGAGAGTCATCTCGGTCATGTCTGCATGGTTCCTGAACCCGTAGGGTCTACACACTTAAGGTTCGGTGACGCTAGGGTTGTAGGGATATGTATATGCAGTAACACGAATGTTGTTCGGAGTCCCGGATGAGATCCCGGACATCACGAGGAGTTCCGGAATGGTCCGGAGGTAAAGAATTATATATAGGAAGTGCTATTTCGGCCATCGGGACAAGTTTCGGGGTCACCGGTATTGTACCGGGACCACCGGAAGGGTCCCGGGGGTCCACCGGGTGGGGCCACCTATCCCGGAGGGCCCCATGGGCTGAAGTGGGAAGGGATCCAGCCCAAAGTGGGCTGGGGCGCCACATTCCCCTAGGGCCCATGTGCCTAAGGGTGGGGAAAACCCTAAGGAAGAGTCCTAAGAGGGGAAGGCACCTCCTAGGTGCCTTGGGGAGGAGGGATTCCTCCCTTGGCCCCTAGGAGATTGGATCTCCTAGGGCCGGCGCCCCCCCCCTAGGCCCCCCTATATATAGTGGGGGAGATGGAGGACTTCTAACCTTGGCCTTTGGTGCCTCCCTCTCCCTCTCCAACACCTCCTCCTCCTCCATAGTGCTTAGCGAAGCCCTGCCGGAGTACTGCAGCTTCACCACCACCACGCCGTCGTGCTGCTGCTGGAGCCATCCTCCATCAACCTCTCCTCCCCCCTTGCTGGATCAAGAAGGAGGAGACGTCGCTGCTTCGTATGTGTGTTGAACGTGGAGGTGCCGTCCGTTCGGCGCTAGGATCATCGGTGATTTGGATCACGACGAGTACGACTCCATCAACCCCGTTCTCTTGAACGCTTCCACGCGCGATCTACTAGGGTATGTAGATCCACTCCTCCCTCGTTGCTAGATGACTCCATAGATAGATCTTGGTGACACATAGGAAAATTTTGAATTTATGCTACGTTCCCCAACAGAAGTCTTGTGTGGGAAAACTAAATATCCTGCTGATTTTCCTTTTCTTGGTTCCCCACAAGATAGCTTTTGTCCCATTATATTTGGTAGACCCTTCTTAAATACTGTCAATGCTACCATAGACTGCACTAAGAATATTGTTACTGTTGGCTTGGATGATATGGTTCATGAGTTTAATCTCTCTAAATTTAGTAAACAACATCATGAGGAAGAATTACCCAGTAAGGATGAAATTATTGGTCTTGCTTCTATTGCCGTATCTCCTAGTGATCCTTTAGAACACTATTTGCTAGAGCATGAAAATGATATGTTCATGAATGAAAGAAGGGAAATAGATGAAGTATTCTTTAAACAGGAACCTATTTTGCATCATAACTTGCCTGTTGAAATTTTGGGGGATCCTCCTCCACCCAAGGGTGATCTCGAGTTTGAGCTTAAACCTCTACTTGATAATCTTAAATATGCTTATGTTGATGAAAAGAAGATATATCCTGTTATTATTAGTGCTAACCTTTTAGAGCATGAAGAAGAAAGATTATTGAAAACTCTGAAGAAGCATCGTGCTACTATTGGATATACTCTTGATGATCTTAAGGGCACTAGTCCCACTTTATGTCAACATAAAATAAATGTGGAAGCAAATGCCAAACCAGTTCATGATCCCCAACGACGTCTGAATCCTAAAACGAAAGAAGTGGTAAGAAAAGAAACACTCAAGCTTTTGGAGGCAGGTATAATTTATCCCGTTGCTGATAGTGAGTGGGTAAGTCCTGTCCACTGTGTCCCTAAGAAGGGAGGTATTACTGTTGTTCCTAATGATAAAGATGAATTGATTCCACAAAGAATTATCACATGTTATAGGATGGTAATTGATTTCCACAAATTAAATAAAGCTACTAAGAAAGATCATTACCCATTACCTTTTATTGATCAAATGCTAGAAAGATTATGCAAACACACACACTATTGCTTTCTAGATGGTTATTCTGTTTTCTCTCAAATACCTGTGTCGGCTAAAGATCAATGAAAGACTACTTTTACATGCCCTTTTGGTACTTTTGCTTATAGACGTATGCCTTTTGGTTTATGTAATGCACCTGCTACCTTTCAAACATGCATGATGGCTATATTCTCTCACTTTTGTGAAAAGATTTGTGAGGTTTTCATGGACGACTTTTCCGTCTATGGTTCCTCTTTTGATGATTGCTTGAGCAATCTTGATCAAGTTTTGCAGAGATGTGAAGAAACTAATCTTGTCTTGAATTGGGAAAAGTGCCACTTTATGGTTAATGAAGGTATTGTCTTGGGGCACAAAGTTTCTGAAAGAGGTATTGAAGTTAATAAAGCCAAGGTTGATGCTATTGAAAAGATGCCATGTCCCAAGGACATCAAAGGTATAAGAAGTTTCCTTGGTCGTGCCGGTTTTTATAGGAGGTTCATTAAGGACATCTCAAAAATTTCTCGGCCTCTGAATAATTTATTGCAAAAAGATATACCATTTGTCTTTGATGATGATTGTGTAGAAGCATTTGAAATACTTGAGAAAGCATTAGTCTCTGCACCTATTGTTCAGCCACCTGATTGGAATTTACCCTTTGAAATTATGTGCGATGCTAGTGATTATGTTGTAGGTGCTATTCTAGGGCAAAGAGTTGATAAGAAATTAAATGTTATTCATTATGCTAGTAAGACTCTAGACAATGCTCAAAGAAACTATGCCACTACTGAAAAAGAACTTTTAGCAGTTGTATTTGCTTGTGATAAGTTCAGACCTTATATTGTTGATTCTAAAGTAACTATTCACACTGATCATGCTGCTATTAAATACATTATGTTAAAGAAAGATGCTAAACCTAGACTTATTAGATGGATTCTCTTGCTACAAGAATTTGATTTGCATATTGTTGATAGGAAGGGAGCTGAGAACCCCGTTGCAGACAACTTTTCTAGGTTAGAAATTATTCTTGATGACCCACTACCAATTAATGATTACTTTCCTGATGAACAATTAAATGTTATAAGTACTTCTCGTAGTACTCCATGGTATGCTGATTATGCTAATTATATTGTTGCTAAGTTTATACCACCTAGTTTCACATACCAGCAAAAGAAAAAGTTCTTCTATGACTTGAGACATTACTTTTGGGATGACCCACATCTTTATAAAGAAGGAGTAGATGGTGTTATTAGACGTTGTGTACCTGAGCATGAACAGGAACAGATCCTACGCAATTGTCATTCCGAGTCTTATGGAGGACACCACGCTGGAGATAGAACTACACATAAGGTACTGCAATCTGGTTTTTATTGGCCTACTCTCTTCAAGGATGCCCGTAAGTTTGTCTTGTCTTGTGATGAATGTCAAAGAATTGGTAATATTAGTAGACATCAAGAAATGCCTATGAATTATTCTCTTGTAATTGAACCATTTGATGTTTGGGGCTTTGATTATCTGGGACCTTTTCCTGCCTCTAATGGATACACACATATTTTAGTTGCTGTTGATTACGTTACTAAGTGGGTAGAAGCTATTCCAACTAGCAGTGCTGATCATAACACTTCTATTAAAATGCTTAAGGAAGTTATTTTTCCAAGGTTTGGAGTCCCTAGATATTTAATGACTGATGGTGGTTCACACTTCATTCATAGTGCTTTCCGTAAAATGCTTGCTAAATATGATGTTAATCATAGAATTGCATCCCCTTATCACCCACAGTCTAGTGGTCAATTAGAGTTGAGCAGTAGAGAGCTCAAATTAATTTTGCAAAAGACTGTTAATAGGTCTAGAAAGAATTGGTCTAAGAAACTTGATGATGCATTATGGGCATATAGAACTGCATATAAAAATCCTATGGGTATGTCTCCATATAAAATGGTTTATGGAAAAGCATGTCACTTACCTCTCGGACTAGAACATAAGGCATATTGGGCTATTAAAGAGCTTAACTGTGATTTTAAACTTGCCGGTGAAAAGAGGTTATTTGATATTAGCTCACTTGATGAATGGAGAACCCAAGCTTATGAAAATGCCAAGTTGTTTAAAGAAAAAGTTAAAAGAGGGCATGACAAAAGGATACAAAAGCGTGAGTTTAATGTAGGTGATTATGTATTGCTATACAACCCTCGTTTAAGATTTTTTGCAGGAAAACTTCTCTCTAAATGGGAAGGCCCCTATGTTATCGAAGAGGTCTATCGTTCTGGTGCCATAAAAATCAACAACTTTGAGGGCGCAAATCCAAAGGTGGTAAATGGTCAAAGAATTAAACATTATATCTCAGGTAATCCCATAAATGTTGAAACCAATATTATTGAAACCATAACCCCGGAGGAATACATAAGGGACACTTTCCGGAACGTTTCAGACTCCGGAAAGGAATAGGTATGTGGTATGGTAAGTAAACCGACTCCAAAACAATTTTAAGGCAATATTTCTCCGTTTTGGAATACTTAGAAAAATAGAAAAATAAGTAGCAGTCCGGGAAGGACACGAGGGTGGTGGGCGTGCTCTACCCCCTGGGCACGCCGCCCTACCTCGTGAGCACCTCGTGTGCCTTTCGGACTCCGTTTTCTTGCACGATATGTATTTTGGTCGGTAAAAATTCATTATATAACCTCCCGAAGTTTTGACTCCCATATCACGCAAAAATCTTCTATTCTTGTTTCGAGCTGTTTTCTGTCAGGGTTTTCCAGGCTAGGCATCATGTCGTGTCCCTCCTCCAACAATGGTGACAACGATGCTTGGATAATGAAGATAGATCTGAAGAGGGAAGAACCCACGAGGATAAACAAGGATGAAAGGATCAAGAAGGCCACGGAGGATCAAGTTCCGGCAGCAAAAGACATCCTTCTACTTGATCATAACCTTTTTACCCCACCTGAGGTCGAAGCTTTCAAGATGATTGAGTTAGCTCGTGTACAAAACAAATATCTCACACAAGAAAATATTTTGTTGAAGGAGCATATTGTCGCACTCAAGGCCATTATTCGCAAGTTGGAGGACCTCTTACGCTCGATGTGCGATTATCCGTCACCTCCACCGTCTCCTCCAACAAAGAAGAATTGAGTATATGGGTATGGGCACTCCCCTTGGCACCTGCCAAGCTTGGGGGAGGTGCCCCGGTATTGTATCACAATCACAACTCCTATCTTTACCGTTTTTCTTAGTTCGATCCTATTAGTAGTATCTTGATCTAGTAGAATAAAGTTTATGGAATGATCTAGTTTTGAGTTTTGCTTTATGATTTATCTACGTAATCGAGTCCGTGAGTTATATATAATAAAGATTAGTGTTGAGTCAAGGGCTTAATTATTTTTCCATGATCTTGGGTGAATAAAAGAAAGAAGAAAAGAATAAAAAGAAACAAAAAAAGTTCATGTTGATCTTATTGAGAGTAATGACTTCACATAGAAAGAGTATGATGATTAAAAGTTGTTGGGAGTTGGCAGACATAGCTTTGGTCATTGTTGCAATTAATAGGAAGTAATAAGGAAAGAGAGGTTTTCACATATAGATATATTGTCATTGACATCTTTTATGATTGGGAGCACTCATTAAAATATGACATGCTAAAGAGTTGATATTGGACAAGGAAGACAACGTAATGAGTTATGCCTTTCTTATATCTGAGATAAAGTATGTTGTCATGGTTCCTCTAACTTGTTGAGCTTGCCTTTCCCCCTCATGCTAGCCAAATTCTTAGCACCAAGTAGAAATACTACTTGTGCTTCCAAAATCCCTAAACCAGTTTTGCCATGAGAGTCCACCATATCTACCTATGGATTGAGTAAGATCCTTCAAGTAAGTTGTCATCGGTGCAAAGCAATAAAAATTGCTCTAAATATGTATGATTGATTGGTGTGGGAGAAATAACCTTTATACGATCTTGTGATGTGGAAGTAATAAAAGCGACGGACTGCATAATAAAGGTTCATATCACAAGTGGCAATATAAAGTGGCGTTCTTTCGCATTGAGATTTTATATATCCAACCATAAAAGCGCATGGCAACCTCTGCTTCCCTCTGCGAAGGGCCTATCCTTTATTATTATCTCCTACCTTATGCAAGAGTCATGGTGATCTTCACCCTTCCTTTTTCATTTTATCCTTTGGCAAGCTCAGCATGTTCGAAAGAACATGATATATATATATATATCTAATTGGATGTAGGGGAGCATGAACCATTATTGTTGACATTACCCTTGAGGTAAAACGTTGTGGGGCAAAACTATAAGCCCCTATCTTTCTCTGTGTCCGATTAAAGCTTCGTAACCACAGGTATTGCGTGAGTGTTATCAATTATGGGAGACTAAATGATAGTTGAGTATGTTGACTTGCTTTTTTTAGCTCTGACATAGACTCTTTCTGATGTTATGATAAATTGCAATTGCTTCAATGACTGAGATTATAGTTTGTTGGAGCCCAATAAGGTTTATGATTTATACTTTTTGCATTGTGAATAGATCATCACTTGAACATAAGTAATCATATGACAAAATCTATATATGTTGCTGTTATAAGAATAATCATGATGCCTTCATGTCCGTATTTTATTTTTAACGACGCCTCTACCTCTAAACATAAGGACATATTTATTGTTATCGGCTTTTCTCTTGAGGACAAGCGAGGTATAAGCTTGGGGGAGTTGATACGTCCATTTTGCATCATGCTTTTATATCGATATTTATTGCATTATGGACTGTTATTTCACTTTATGTCACAATACGTATGGCTATTCTCTCTTATTTTACAAGGTTTACATAAAGAGGGAGAATGCCGGCAGCTGAATTCTGGTCTGGATAAGGAGCAAATGTTAGAGACCTATTCCGCGCAACTCCAAAAGTCCTGAAACTCCAAGAAACGTCTTAGAAGAAATAAAGAAAAATCCACGCCAAAGATGAAGGCCAGGGGGCCCACACCCTGCTCACGAGGGTGGGGGGCGCCCCCCCTAGGGCGTGCCCCCCCACCTCATGGGCCCCCTGGTGGCTCTCCGATGCCCATCTTCTCCTATATGGAGGTCTTTCGATGAGAAAAAAATAAGAAGGAACTTTTTGGGACAAGACTCTGCCGCCACGAGGCGGAACCTTGGCGGATCCAATCTAGAGCTCTGGTAGGGCTGTTCTGCCGGGGATACTTCCCTCCCGGAGGAGGAAATCATCACCATCGTCATCACCAACGCTCCTCTCATCGGGAGAGGGCAATCTCCATCGTGTTATGTGAACATCGACTACATAACACTTCACCATTATTTGGGCCTATAGGAAGGCATTGGGAAGTAATAAGTATATGATGGGTTGCTAGAGTGACAGAAGCTCAAACCCTAGTTTATGCGTTGCTTCGTAAGGGGCTGATTTGGATCCATATGTTTCATGCTATGGTTAGGTTTACCTTAATACTTTTGTTTTAGTTGCAATAGAGGTTAATCATAAGTGGGATGCTTGTTCAAGTAAGAACAGCACCCAAGCACTGGTCCACCCACATATCAAATTATCAAAGTATCAAACGCGAATCATATGAACGTGATGAAAACTAGCTTGACGATACTCCCATGTGTCCTCTGGAGCGCTTTTCCTATTATAAGAGTTTGTTCCGGCTTGTCGTTTGCTACAAAAGGATTGGGCCACCTTGCTGCACTTTATTTACTTTTGTTACTTGTTGCTCGTTACAATTTATCCTATCGCAAAACTATCTGTTACCACTTATTTCAGTACTTGCAGAGAATACCTTGCTGAAAATCGCTTATCATTTCCTTCTGGTCCTCGTTGGGTTCGACACTCTTACTTATCGAAAGGACTATGATAGATCCCCTATACTTGTGGGTCATCAGTTATGCACATGCCCGCTTAATTATACATGCAAATGTGTGCGGATGCAGTTTTCACTAGATCTTGTTAATCATTGAAGTTGGTGAGGCAAAAGTTCAAGTACTGGACTCACTTTTCAAAGATGTTAATGACTACTCAATCATGAGGAGGATGGTCGACAGGTAATTTCAATCATTATCGAACTATATGTCGGCCTCTTTTGTTCATCATTTCCTGATATCAACTAAGTAATAACTCCTTTATTCATTTTCTTTGCCGGCGGGCAGGGCTTGGGAAAAGTTCATCAAACAAGTTGATGGCCCATGGAAAAAAGAGCTGAAATGATGTCGACCCAAGATAACTAATTAAGTACCTAGTACCAGCTAGCTATCATCTCTTTAATTCTAGTTTCAATACTATTATCCTGCTTGATTAATCATTATCTGATTGAATTCTATTCTCATAAAAGCCCTGAAGTAGGCACCGGGGACTGATTTATGTGCATACTACATTTGCGAGAACATTCGCATGATAATGTCTGAAAGGAGCAGAACTGATAGAGAGGAATGGGTACGTTTGCCAGAACACTATTCACAACTTTTACATCATTATCTAATATATATATACACACAACTAATACATGCATATTGATCTCTTTCTTTAAAGATGAAGGAGATGCGGGATAGGCTCCTACCAGTGGCTCGCGTACGAGCAATCCAAGAGGAAATAACTGGACTGTAGGATAAATTGTATATACCAAATTATATATATATATATATATGTAGGACAACACTATTCTAATCCTGGGATTAGAATAATTATTCTGATCACGTCAGGCCTATATAGGGCATGCGGAGGCCCTCCCGAACTCGACCGAAAAAAAAACCAACCGTCTGTCCCTCACCTCCCGCACCTCGATCCTCACCTCCCCGCACCTCGATCCCAACCTCAAACCACCCACCGGCGACCCCCTCCCCCACCCGCCGCCGCAGAACACCCAACTGTCGCCGCGGCCTGCAACCCGCGCATCAGGATCTGCCGGCCTAATGTCGTGGCCCGGCTAGCTACCCTACTCACGCGACGGCGCGCGACCCAACAACGCCGGCTCCCGGATCCACCTCCACCGGCATCGTCGCCGTCGCCCCCAACCTTTGCCTTCCACGATCCCTTCCTCATCCGGTGTCTTCTTCCTCCGGCTTAGCCTCCAGCTTCCACCGCCTAGCCACGGCGAGCCACCCATGGATGGCTTCCTCTGGATTCCTGTCCATGGACCGCTTCGGGATGACAAGCGTGGAGCGAGGCCACAATCATGGCTTCCTCCTCCAGCTCCGCTCGCCGCGCGACCAGCGCCCTCTGCCACCGCAGCCCATCGTCCCCCCTCTCCCGAGCACCTCCCCTGTGCAGCACCGGCCGACGACTCGGCGCAGTGCGCTTCCTCCTACTGCCATCTCGCTTACCCCTGCCGCCACCTCCCATCACTTTAGTTCAGTTCCACCTACCCGCATGCATTAGTTCAATTGTGTGTATTGAAGAAAAATAGAGATCGCTGAAAAATTTGTAGAAGTTCGATGGATCTCGAAGTGGAAGGAATCACGTTGATGCTACAAATTCTGTTGGTTGTGTCCCGTCAGTCCACGCACCATCGCTGCTCCACCCCGGGACCATCTTGACCAACCTCCGGCGCTACCGTCGCTCCACTCTGGCCTCGAGTGCTACAGACACTCAACTCTGGCATGGCGGCCTCCTGCTCCACCACAACTGCAATGTCAGCGCCGCTCTTCGCTCTCCTACTCCCCTGCCACATGCCCCTCCCCGTTGCTTCTATTATATTCTCATAATATGTCACTGGAGCACTGTCTGATGTATCGGCCCTAACCATTCCTCTCCTTGCTTCAGACGTTGAGCTCAACGTTCGGTTGTCCCTTTGGTTTGGACACGACCTGAAGCACGGCCTCGCGCAGTTACGCTGATGTACGATGCCTGGGCGCCCAATCCCTCCTCCCGCTGGTGATTGACACCTCCAATGCAAGGATGCACTACTAGGGAAAAGCCTATACACAGAATCTTACCAGCAGCGCGCTTTAAAATCAGGCGCTGCTGCTAAGTAGCAGTAGCGCAGGTTTTTAACCCTCGCTACTACTAAGTTGATAGCAGTAGCACTGGTTTTTTACCCTCGCTACTACTAAGCGGTCTCTACCGTGCCCCCCAGGACATGCCATAGTAGTAGCGCGGGTTTTTAACCCTCGCTACTACTAAGTTGATAGCAGTAGCGCTGGTTTTTACCCCTCGCTACTACTAAGCGGTCTCTACCATGCCCCTGGGCCACGCCATAGTAGTAGCGAGGGTTATAAACCCACGCTACTACTAAGTTTTTACCCCTCGCTACTACTAAGAGGTCTCAACCATGCCCCTCCGGGACATGCCATAGTAGTAGCGAGGGGTAAAATCCCTCGCTACTACTAAAGGTCCCATTTTGAAACTCTACCCCCCCCCCCCCGTGGATCGCCTTTTCGGTTTTGTAAAAATGATAAAAACTTCAAAAATTAAAATCCTTCGAGATGTAGTTATGTTACTACATCTACTAGTTAGGAAAATTTAAAAACTTAAATTTGGACATGTTTTGCAAAAAGTGTAGGGAAAATGTAAAACGGCTATAACTTTTGCATACGATGTTAGAAAAAAAGTATAATATATCAAAATGTTTCAAAAATTAAAATCCTTCGAGATTTAGTTATGTTACTACATCTACTAGTTAGGAAAATTTAAAAACTTAAATTTGGACATGTTTTGCAAAAAGTGTAGGGAAAATATAAAACGGCTATAACTTTTGCATACGATGTCAGAAAAAAACGTATAATATATCAAAATGTTCAGCACGAAAATCCGCATATGATGGAGACGGCCTACGGCCTGTTTGCAAATTTTTAGAATCCTCAAATTCTAAAAGGAAAAAAGTTATGCTCAAATTTCAGTTTTTTTAATTTTGGTCAAATCTGGTCAAACTGTGGTCAAACTACTTATTCAAGAAGTATTAGTGTTACTAAATAATTATTCAAGAATATTAGTGTTACTAAATAATTATTTCAGTTTTTTGGAATTTTGGTCAAATCTGGTCAAACTGTGGTCAAACTTTGGTCAAAATGTGGTCAAACTCCTTATTCAAGAAATATTAGTGTTACTAAATAAATATTGTTTTTTAGAACAATAGTTTTAAACTCAAACAGCGAAATGTGTGACTTCATGCTCAAGCTAAACTCCCGAAGGTTAATAGGATTGACATCTTACTATTGTTAGGAAAACAACAAGTGCAGACTTAGAATCGAGGGAGAATAGAACCCGGAAGTTAAGCGTGCTCGGGCTGGAGTAGTGAGAGGATGGGTCACCGTCCGGGAAGTTAGATGATTTGGAATGATGAGGGGTGATTAGAGATTAAATTGAGCAGCGATGAGGGTGATTAGAGATTAGAGGTTAAAATAATTTAGAAATTTGAAAATTCGCGCAAAAAATTCGAAAAAAAATTCCGCGGGTTAGTAATAGCGCGGGTTTTTACCCACGCAACTACTAACGAACGTAGTAGTAGCGCGGGTGGCACCCGCGCTGCTGCTATACGTTAGCTGTAGCGCCTTATTAGTAGCGCCGGCCCCCGCGCTGCTAATAGGCCCAAAACCCGCGCTGCTGCTAGGCTTTTCCCTAGTAGTGATGCAGGGAGTGATCAGCTGGTTTTCTGCCGCTCTTCTTCTACTAATTCTTCAGATCCGAAGAAGTTCAGCTTCGTGTCTGATAGAAGCTCAGTATTGGAACTACAAACATCTAGGAGGGCCATCAGTTTCCATGTAATAGTCAGTCTAGGGAACAAGCGCACTACGCCAGTTTCCATGTAACATAGGAACTATTTTTACTGATAAAGAAGCTCAGTTTCCATGTAACAGCTCTAATCATGGTGACAGTGAGCCATCCTCGGTGGATGTATTCCTATTCTTGCACTTGGGAGCACTTGGTACAAGTGTATTTGTCCCTCGGAGCTGGTTTACTATGGCTGAGCTAGCCATCTTGTACTTAACTTTTAAGCTACTGCACAAAGTTGGTTGCGGATTAGAGTATAGTATCATGTTCCACGAATCATGTTAAGATTTACCAGTAACTAACTGTTGAAAAAGACATGACTATATAGTCACTGCCAACGATGGATTTTACCAAGCAAAATGGAGATAGTCATTCTTGCTCTTAGTATGATCTTCTCAGCAGAAATCCAAGCATTGAAAAAATAAATGGTGTTGTGGCGGTGAAGTTCAGAGAAATGGTGTTGTGGCTCAGAGAAACTAGCATAAAAAGTTCTTGTAGATATAAGTGGTGAAGTTGTTTTGCTTGCCTCATTCACTTTGGTCTAGAAAGATTGTTATTGTTCAGTATAGATAATAAAACAACGACTACAACATAGGAAATTATTCTTTTTGTTCAGTATGCATAGAAGAAAAAGATATGGATACACACACAAAATTATTGATGAGAAGTTCATAGTTTTGTCCGGAACACCAAACAAGTTCAAAAGATATTTTCAGTAGTTTGGGTAGAACAACAACTCAAGTTCATACATAGCACAAGTTCTTTGTGAAGTGCACACTTTGATTCCATTATGCGTCGTCCCCAATTTTTCCAATAAATTTTACTTATGCATACGATCAAACATATTTTATGTGTGAGGAAAAAAACAAGAAAAATGCAAAACATTTTTCTGTCTTTATTTCCTCTTTGTTATTGTTTGCTCTCCATGTGATATTAAAAATGTCTAGAATGAAAGAAAATTTTCCCCCTTCCCTGTGTGGTCTGCAGCTTATGTTGCTTCACAAAAAAAATCAATGAAGTTCAAGTATCACTGCTCCTAAAAAAGTTGAACAATGAGAAAACGAGGAGTTCCCAAAAAATTGAAAAAATAACCAAATTCGATGTTTATTTAAAAATAAAAAACTATTTCTTTACTCAAAAATAAAAAAATATGAAGCTCAAATTAAAATAACACATAAGTTCAAAGTATATAAAACTTAGGATTCGCTAGTTCAAAAAACAAAAAACCAATGTCATTTTGGGCATTTTTAAAGACATAGAAGTTCAAACTGTCTATTCCAAAACCAGGAAGGTCAAATTAAAAAACCGAGCCGTTTAAAAAGTTTGTAAAATATATATTTGCCCCGGTTTTTTAAGATCTAGAAGTTCAACTTTAAATACTGGAGAAGTTCGATATTTATTACATAACTAGGACTTTTCTCATTACTAATGAATAATACCAAGAAGTCCAAAATTAAAAAAATATGAAGTTGTTTAATGTTTATAAAAACTTAGATTTTCCCCAATGCTAAATATTAAAACCAATGAAAAAAAGTAGAGCGCTTCAATGTCTATAAAAAACTCAGATATTTTCACGTAATAAGAGAAGTTCAGATTGATAACTGCGAGATGGTCATGTACTACACGGTGTGCATTTTGTATTAAAAAGAATGAAAAAAGCAAAGGCTGAAAGTTTTGTTGCTAGAAGTTCAAGTGCTCAGCCTGAGAAAGTTTGAAAATTCTTGTGAGAGAGGTTGAACAAAAATACGTGACAGAAGTTCAAGGTGAAAAGAGCGGGAAGTTCAAATGCGTTTCAGATAAGTATATAAGAATAGAAAACTAATAGCTGAAAAGGTTTGTTGCAAGAAGTTCATGTGCTCCACCCTGCACGGTCCAAAATTATATTTACGAGATGTCCGTCGTTTATTTACATGTTGTTTTAAAAAGCAAAAAACAATGTTGTTTTGCCACTTTAAAAACCGCTCTCAAACGGCAACGAATTTGTAACACATGTCTACATGAAAAACGTGCTGTGATTCATAAGCTTTCCACCGGGTATATTATGTGCCACATTTCGATGAACGATTTAAAATTTTCATGTATACCATTTAAAACACGTTTTGATGTATTCAAAAAATTCTTAATTGTTGAAAGAAGTTCATAGTGAAAACAACGAGAAGTTCAAGTACTGTAAGGAATGCATTTTAGGTGAGAATAAAAGTATAGAAAGGTCAAAGCTTAAAAGATTTGTTGAAAGAAGTTCAAGTGCTCTATTCGGAGAAGTTCAAAAATTCTTGCGAAAGAGGTTCACCTTGTATTTCCATGTTCGGTTTTTTCCACATAAAAATCCAATACAATTCTTAACTAAAAATATAAAAAGGTGAAGTTCAAATTGAAATAACAAAGAAGTTCGGAGTTTATTAAAACATAAGATTTACCTGTTCAAAAAATAAAAAACATAATGCCATTTTTTGCACTTTTAAAAACAACTCATCAACAAAAAAATGCTTGCTAGAAGTTCAAAAAATTGTTGTGAGAGAGGTTCACCGTGTATTTAGATGTCCAAAATACATAAAAAATGTTATTTTTTGTGTTTTAGAATAATTATCTCAAACCAGAGAGAAGTTCAAAGTGATAACAGCCGGAAGTTCACGTACTACATGGTGCGTATTTCATATAAGAAAAATACAATAAAGTGAAACTGAGTGAAGTTCACACAGACTTGCCCCAGAAGTTCAACTACTTCACGCAGTGCAAAAAACAGCACGTCAAAAACATAGTGAAGTTCAAACAGACATACCCGAGAAGTTCAACTACTTCACACAGTGCATTTCCATTCGCGATGAAGGCAGAAATCATGCTCTCATCATTTTCTAATTTATTTCAAAACGGCAGGAAAATCATTTGTGTAAGTTAAAGTCCTCGGTCGGAGAAAGTTAAAAAAATATTGTGAGAGAGGTTTTTACAACAAGAATATCATTTGTGTAACACTGACGAAATGGATAAGAAAATTACAAACGAAAATATGCTACAGAAGTTCAATGTGAAAACAGCAGGAAGTTCGACTACTATAGTGAATGAATTTGAGATGAAAAACTTTTAAAATCGTCGCGAGTATGAAAAAACGATCAACACGGGAAAGTTGCATGTTTACATCAGCTTTCCACCAGTATATCACTTGCTCAATTTCGATGAGTGGATGTAGAGCTACAAGTAGTGGATGGAGATCTACGGGCAAAAAAGCACGTGAAAAGCAGAGTGAAGTTCAGGTACACGCGACGAGAAGTTCAGGTTCTTCACGCGGTGCATTTTCGAAGAATCTATTTCGCGATAAAGGCAGAACAAATGATCTCGTCGTTTTCGAAATTACATGAAAATGGCTAGGAATCAGAGAAAACCATCAACATGAAAAAGTTTCGCATTTTCCGTAGCTTTTCAGCGTTATATTATTTGCCTCATTCCGATAAAGTGTGTAGAAATTACGGGGAAAATACATTTTTATCCATTTTCAAAACTGACTTAAAACCGTAAGAAATTAGGAGAAACAATACATACAAAAAATTTCACATTTGTTCAAGCTTTCCAACGCCATATCATTTGCTGCACTGGGACGCACGGTTAAAAAATGAGCTCGAAAATACGAACTCGGCAGGACTTGTACCGTTTTCTAAATTACTTTTAAACCATTCAAAATTAGAAACAACTTTTCACATAAAAGAGTAGCACATTTTCATAAGCTTTCTAACGCCATATTATTTTCCTCAATTGGATTTGCAGTTTAGAAATGGCATCGAAAATACAAACTCGGGTGTTCGGTTTGCGAAATTTTACGTTTTTTCTAATTATTCTTTAACCATAGAGAATTAGAGAAAACTTTCAACATGTGGAAGGAGCGGTTTTGCAGCAGCTTTCCAACGCCATATTATATGCCTCATATCGATAAACGGTTTAGAAATGCGATCGAAAATGTGATTCACGTTTTTTGTGTGAAGAAAAAAGGGTTTTCAAAACTGCTCTTAAACCGCTTGCATTTTGCCAAAAATTTAAGTTGGGTCATGATACTGGTGTCCATAGCTTTGCAGCGGTATATCGCAAGCCCCATTTGGGCAATGTTGACGGAAGTTCAACCTAGTTCACAGGGAAGTTCAACGTACTACTAGCGGGGCAGGTCAGGTTGTGATCGGAATATTATTCTCATCCCGTGATCAGAATAGTGTTTATGTATATATATATATACATACATATATATATAGGATAGCACTATTCTAATCCCAGGATTAGAATAACTATTTGGATCACGGTCAGCCCTATAAGGGCCCGACGGGATGTTCCGAACTTCCAAACCGGGCAGTGACAAACAAAAGAAAAGAAAAAACCCACCCACCTCCCTCAATCCTGATCCACTACCTCCCCGATCCATATCCCCCACCTACATCCCGCACCTCCTGTCCCAAACCGGCCGATGCCCGCCACCCGCCCCAGATCGATGCCCACCACCCACCCCAGATCGATTCGCCCCCCGCCCCCGCCCCAACCGGCGCTGCCGGCCCTGCGCCGTCGGCACCCCATCCCAACTGACGCCACTGCCCGCACCCCGCCCCAACTGCCCCGCCGCAATCGGCGCCGCCGCCCCCGCGCTGCCCCAACCGGTGCCGCCGGGACCTAGCAACCCTGCACACCGCCGGTCACCTCCCCTACTCCCCAATGGCGGCGTGGCCCCCTCCCCTCCTCCCCAATGGCGGCGCGGCCCCGGAACCCGCCCGTGCTTTCGCCGGTCTGCCCTGGTTCCCGAGCGCCATCGTCGGTCCCCAGATCGCACGAGCAGCCACCGCCTCCGATCCCTCCCCCTGAATCCACCGTAGTGGTGGACTCTCTCCCCCTGAATCCCCCACACTCCTCGACAAGCTCCCCTGCCTCCCAGTTCCCACCGATGGACCTCCATGCACCCAGATGCAGTCCGAGAACGGCTTCGCTGTAGTCCAAATCCATGTGCGGGGAGATGCTACAAGTTCGCCATCCGTCGATCTGCCGAGAAGCCTCACCATCGTGCCTTCTTTTCTTCCAATCGCGTAGCTTCAACATGATATGCTCGACTGATGCATCTCTTTATTTTTGTTTCATTTTTGCAAACATCTTGCTTTTCATACCTCGACTTGTGTTAGATCTTTTTGCAATACCGACACAGAGAAGTCTGCACTTCCAACTGACATTCAAAAGTTCAGCTTGAAGCCATGCAGGACACTACAGAGCTACCGTGGTGTTGATCGAGGCACTGATGTCCAGGACTGCTACATGCTGCATGCTCTTTCTTGCTGAGGTCGAGGAGCTGGAGTGAAGTGGTGTCCATGCTCTCCACCCTTCTAGAGTTCGGCGCTACTGCGGGCTTTCTCTTGCTACCTTTTGTCTTACCGTGAGAGGGAGAACAAATTATTTAATGTACGTTTTCTCCTTTACACTTGCTACTCTGAAATAATTGGCTCTCGATAGTAGGTTGGTTCTATTCTAATAATGCAACGGAATTAACGGACTACTGGATGAGAAATTGTGTTTGGCTTTCACTGTCACTAGTGCATTCAACTTTCACTGGCCCTGACTTTCTTCCCACGGCCAAACTGAACTTCATCGCGCCGCTGGCTTTTACCTCTAGAACTGAGCCTTTCTTCCTCCATGCTGCTGCTGCAACTCTTCCTCCATGCCGTGGTTGGAACAATTCGGGAGCAACAACGACTGATTGAATTCAGGAACTACGGTTTAGAGTTGTGGAGTGTTTTGGAATTTTAGTGATTGATATTCCTTGATGCTGGAGGTCAATGAGCTTTTGTTGTTTTAATGAGAATTTGAGGTGTTGATCTTCTGGTCGTGATAGCAACATGGTTCTCAAGTATTAGTCAGGATTTTACTTGTCATTAGCTTCCCTCTTATAACGTGACACTAAAGACACTTTGTGGTGACAGTATATCAGTATGATATAACTTCCGATAGCCTAGAAGTTGGAGATCTAGTGTTAATTATAGTCTAAGACCAACATTTAATTTGTAGATTCCTCTTTTCTAGTGTCACACCTCATTTATGCAAGTATTCCGCTGCCCTCTATAATAGTTATTTACTTGTTTGTTCTACAAGTCTTCTGTCAACAACTGATGACATTCTTCTTATGTTTCTGCAGTTCTCTTAACTGAACTTCACTTCTTTGAATGATTGAACGACAACTGACATTTGGACTATTAGTCTAAATGCTCACGTGTGAAGTGCCACCAAAGATATATAACAATCCTATTTTCACATGTTACACAAGTCTGAGAGTGTGGCTTGCACTTCGTCTCCGCGCCACCTTAAGACAAAATGATAAATAAATTCATCCACTCCACATGTGTGTTTCTGCGGATTCAGGGGATTTGCTGTAAATTTCCATTTTTTTTATTTTGTGTCAATGAGCTAATTTCTGAGATGCTTAGAGACGTCCAATGAAGTTCTGGTACAGCTATACACGAGGTTCTAGTACATCTATATGTCTACCGCTCCAAGTTCTATTACGGCCATACGCCTACTACCATGATTGTCTGTGTGACTTGCTGCTGCCGACTACTAGACATGTGTGCTTGTGGACTACTTGTTGGACGTGTGTTCGTTTTTTCCCTTTCAAGTTACATACTCAAGATATTTTCTAGGTTTGGTCGCTGCGTGCTTGTACATCGCATTGATCTATGGAGAAATAAAACGCATAAGAGAGGGATATTGTAGTGGTTAAAAAATAAATAGGAGAGAATAAGAGCAAAAAAGCATGTGGTGGGAAACACTCTCCGCTTTATCACAAAATGGCCCAGCACGGAAATGTTGCGTGTGGAAAACAAAGACTACTCATTTTGTAATTAGCCTAATGAATGTTTGTACCTAGCTAGTATGATGTGTCAGTCTCTTAGTCCCTTTTCTCTTGTTCTGCATTATTTCTTGAAAGTTCAATAGTATCCGTTCAAATTTAAAAAATGGTGAAGTTCGATGTCTATGAAAAATCATTATTAAAAAATAAAAGCAAGAAGTTCAAAATTTTAAAACAAAGAAGTTCAAAAAACTCGATTTTCCTCGTTACTAAAGAATAAAACTAAGAAGTTCAAATTAAAATAACAAAGAAGTCTAAAGTTTATAAAAACCTCAGATTCTTGTTCTAAAGAATAACTAATAAGTTAAAATTAAAATAAGGGAACAACAAAAAAGTTTTAAATAGATTTTCCCCCTTTTTTAATTTTTTTTGGATTTTCCCCGATACTAAAGATTAAACCAAGAAGTTCAATTAAAAAAATCAGAGTAATTCAATGTACATTAAAAACTCAGTTTTTCTCGTTACTGAAGAGTAAACCAAGAATTTCATTTTAAAAACGTGGATAAGTTTGATACTTAATTAAAAACTCGATTTTTTTGTTACTAAAGAATAGAACCAATACGTTCAATTTAAAATAACAAAGAAGTTTGATGTTTCTAACAAAACTACAATTTTCAGATTTCTAAAAATACATATAAGAAATTCAAACAAAAAAGTTAAGAGCGGTTTGATACAGAAGTTCGATGATTATAGAAAACTCAGATTTGCCTCGTTATTAAAGAATGGAAATAAGAAGTTCAAAAATAAAAAAACAAGAAGTTCAACTTTTAAAAATATAACACTTCAAAATTTCATAAAAAAGGATTAAGAAATAAAACCAGGAAGTCCATATTAAATAGATGGAGAAGTTCGATGATCATAGAAAACTCAGATTTTCCTCGATATTAAAGAATGGAAACAAGAAGTTCAAAAATAAAAAACAAGAATTTTAACTTTTAAAGAAAATAATGCTTCAAAATTTCATAAAAATATTAAGAAATAAACCAGGAAGTCTATATTAAAAAGATGGAGAAGTTCCATGATTATAGAAAACTCATATTTTCTTCGTTATTAAAGAATGGAAACAAGAAGTTCAAAAAAAACAAGAAGTTCAACTTCTAAAAATATAACGCTTCAAAATTTCATAGAAAAGGATTAAGAAATAAAAACCAGGAAGTCCATATTAAAAAGATGGAGAAGTTCGATGATTATTGAAAAACTCTGATTTTCTCATTATTAAAGAATGAAAACAAGAAGTTCAAAAATAAAATAACAAGAAGTTCAACTATTAAAAATAGAGCGCTTCAAAATTTCATAAAAAAGGATTAAAAATCAGATTAAAAATTCATAAAAAAACTCATATTTTCATGTAACCGACAGAAGTTCAGATTGATAACTGCCAGAAGTTCACGTACTACACGGTGTGCATTTTGTATTAAAAAGAATAAAAAAGCAAAGACTAAAACTTTGTTGATATAAGTTCAAGTCCTCCGTCGGAGAAATTTTAAAAAATATTGTGAGAGAGGTTTATACAAAAGAAATACCATTTGTGCAACACTTGACGAATGGATGAGAAAATTACAAATGAAAAATACATCACAGAAGTTCAATGTAAAAACAGCAGGAAGTTCACCTACTACACTGAATGAATATTAGAGGAAAAACTTTTAAAATCATCGCGAGTATGAAAAAATGATCAACATGGGAAAGTTGCGTGTTTACAGCAGCTTTCCACTGGTATATCACTTGCTCAATTTCGGTGAGTGGATGGAGAGCTACGAGCAGTGAATGGAGAGCTACGAGAAAAAAAACACGTGAAAAACAGATTGAAGTTCAAGTAGACATGCCGAGAAGTTCAGGTTCTTCACGCGGTGCATTTTCAAAGAATCTATTTCGCGATAAAGGCAGAATGAATGATCTCGCCATTTTCGAAATTACTTGAAAACGGCCAGGATTCAGAGAAAACCATCAACATGAAAAAGTTTCGCATTTTCCGTAGCTTTTCAGCGGTATATTATTTGCCCCATTCCGATAAAGTTTGTGGAAATTACGGCAAAAATACGTTTTTAACCATTTTCAAAACTGACATAAAACCGTAATGAATTAGGAGAAACAATATATACAAAAAAGTTTCGCATTTCTTCAAGCTTTCCAACGCCATATAATTTGCTGCATTTGGACGTACAGTTAAAAAATTAGCTCGAAAATACAAACTCGGTGGAACTTGTACCGTTTTCTAAATTACTTCTAAACCATTCAAAATTAGAAAACACTTTTAACATAAAAAAGTAGCGCATTTTCATAAGCTTTCCAGCGGCATATTATTTGCCTTAATTGGATTAGCCGTTTAGAAATGGCATCAAAAATACGAACTCGGTTGTTCGGTTTGCGAAATTTTATGATTTTCCGAATTACTCTTTAACCATAGGGAATTAGAGAAAACTTTCGACATGTGGAAGGAGCGGTTTTGCAGCAGCTTTCCAACGCCATATTATTTGTCTCATTCCGATAAACTGTTTAAAATGTGATCGAAAATACGATCCATGTTTTTTGTATGAAGAAAAAACGGTTTTCAAAACTGCTCTTAAACCGCTTACATTTTGCCAAAAATTTAACTTGGGTCATGATACTGATGTCCATAGCTATCCAACGGTATATCGCAAGCCCCATTTGGATACCTTTTAGCTGAAGTTCAACCTAGTACTCGGGGAAAGTCAGGCGCGTTACTCGGGAAGTTCATGTTGTGATCAGAATATTATTCTGATCCCGTGATCAGAATAGTGTTTATGTATGTATATATATATAATCGGTTCTATGAGCAATTCTATTTATATATATATGCATAACATGTACAATATGTAGTATCGTAAAATATGTTTGAAATGAAAAAGAATTAAATGGAAAACACAAAACTAAAAGGAAAAATAAACCATAAACCTAAAACCCCTAAACCTTTTAGTCTCGGTTAGTGTAACCAACCGGGACTAAAATCCCCCAGCCCCCCGGCACGTGCTCGTGCCATGTGGTGGGCCTTTGGTCCTGGCTCGTGTTGAACCGGGACTAAAGGAGGGGCTTTAGTCCCCACCCTTTAGTGTCGGTTCCAGAACCGACACTATAGGGCCTTACGAACTGGGACTATAGCCCGGTTCTGCACTAGTGCATACTGGAGGCTTCATCTCAACACAAATTAAGCTTACAATTATACAGATGCAATATACTTCCATAGTAGCACTAACAGGTTCTAAAATGTGCATACACATACTAACCTATTGGATTGCCGAAAATGAACACAGTATGAATGCACTGTCTATAGCCAAACCCGGGGGTTATAAATGTACTGCTTGTGCATGTTTTAGTTGATCAGCATTTGGCAAAGGAGGTTCCCCTTTCTGCATTTTCCTAGGAACTCTTAATGGATCCTTGCATGTCCCTCACCAGGTCAAGGAACATTGTGTCCAGGGGCAGAGTCCAGCCCAGAAATGGGCATAGGGGCCAAGTTGATTTATTTTTCTAGCATATCTTTATTGCATGAGTGTTGGTGATTTTAAAGTCTTTTCTTGTGGAACTGCCTATTTGTCTCCACTTCATTGAAGGCTAACTTTGTTCTCACGGAATGCCCCAAATCCCAACTACTCACAGTTTTATTTATTTCACATGCCAAGCATGCAATCAAGTGGTACATACACATACAGCCTAAGAATGTACTCAGCCATATTCAATACATTAATCATATATAACTTAGCAATGTTTCAAAATATAAGGCTTGCCGCATGCACATAGATTTTCATGATATTCTATTACTTGTCCATTTTTACTCTTGAGTATTTATGGATAACGACATTACCAACTAGAAAAAAAATCAAAATTCAGACAGAAATTAACTAGTACAACATGAAATATGCAACCTGCTCTTCCTTGGCTCCTTAGAGACGAAGAAGACAATGTGAGTTTGGAGGTGATTCTGGGGGTTTGGGAGAAGTGCATCTAGCACCCTAGATTTCAGCATAATATCATTTCGGACATCAAATGTAATCTTGGTAGCCAATCTTCACAACACGAACATCAGACTAAATGGCCTATTCTTCAGCAAGGATGACATGTACATGGCGCTGGAGTTGCAACTACATGGAGCTCAAACTTTTCCCTAATACGAAACATATTACCGACAAAATGAAGGACCTACTGAAAGATATAGAGACATGGTACCGACAAAACCGTCCTCGGCGTGGCTGGAATTACAGCTATACATAGCTCAAACTTTGCCCTAGAATTGGAGACGCAGAAACTCGGATAAATACACAACCACCCCGAGCATGGACAAGAATCATAGTTACAAAAACTCACATCCCCTAGGAACAACCCGCAAAATGGCAGAATTCGTCGGCATGATTCAAATCCAAACACTCCCTAGCTAGCCCACGACAGGCGAATCCGCCCACAAAAGGTGGGGCTCCGGATGCAGAGCATGGGGAATTCAGTCGAACCGATAGAAAATGAGGTTCTGTAATTTTTTTAGGGTAATAGATAGCAAAACACATGTCGAGCCGAGCATCAATTGAATTGAGCCCCCGGCTATTGCCAAAACAAACTGCTATTAGTACTCAGCCGGGCAATAACGAAGTGCTTTTGCTTGTGAAAAAAGGAAGATTTTCTTCAAAGCAGAGCAGCAGCCCGGGGGTGGATCTAGACAGCGAGCGAAATCTGACAAGGTTGGTCTGGGACTAAGCAATCTACCACCGGAGTTGTTAGATAATAACGAGAATAAACGAGACACGAGAGCACACGGATTTTTACGTGGAAACCCTTGTGGGAGAAAACCACGGACGCACGAAGGCGCAATCACTATGAGGAGGAGTATTACAAGCACGAGACGACAGGCCGTCTAAGGTGCGACTACATGGGGTATACATGAGGGCAATACATGAGAGTCCTTGGAGGACAAGTAAACGAGTTGTACTCGCACGCATCGGTACCAACGCAAAGGCACACACCGTATGTACTACGTCTAGTCCAATACGATAGAATTTGGATCACAATTTAACAATCTCCACCTTGAGCCAAATTCCCTCCAATAGTCGAAGAAAGTAGATAACTCCATCAAAATCATCTTAAACACCTTGTGCGTCAAAGTCCATAGGACTAGTGAGAAATACCAACTAAGCCTGGGCAAAGCTCACACTTATTGGTCGGAACTGGCTTTGTCATCATATCAGCAGGATTGTCATGAGTACTTATCTTGCATACCTTCAAATCGCCTTCAGCAACAACATCTCGAATATAATGAAATCTGACATCGGTGTGCTTTGTCCTCTCATGATACATTGGATTCTTTGTAAGATATATGGCGCTTTGACTGTCAGAAAATATGGTAGGGCAAGATGAATCTCCACAAAGCTCAGTGTACAAACCCCTCAACCAGATAGCTTCTTTGCATGCCTCAGAAATAGCCATATACTTGGCATCAGTAGTGGAACAAGCCACAATAGACTGCAAAGTTGCTCTCCAACTCACAACGCAACCACCAATGGTGAAAACATAACCTGTAAGTGATCTTCGCTTATCCAAATCACCAGCAAAATCAGAATCAACAAACCAACAAGTCCATCTCCAGTTTTCCCAAACTGTAAATAAGCATTAGAAGTACAACGCAGGTATCTGAAAATCCACTGAACTGCTTTCCAATGCTCTTTTCCAGGATTAGCCATGTATCTACTGACAACACTCAATGCATATGATAAATCCGGACGAGAACAAACCATGGCATACATAAGTGAACCAACTGCACTCGAATAGGGAACTCTAGACATGTACTCAATATCTGCATCTGACTTAGGACATAAGGCCGATGATAATTTGAAGTGTGCAGCTAACGGAGTACTCACCGGCTTGGCATTATGCATATTAAAACGATGAAGAACTTTATCAATATATCCTCTCTGACTTAGATATACTTTTCCAGACGGTCTATCTCTGGATATTTCCGTGCCAAGTATTTTCTTTGTTGCACCCAAATCCTTCATCTCAAATTCATTACTCAATTGCTTCTTTAGTTCATTAATATCTGACATACTCTTTGCAGCAATTAGCATATCATCAACATAAAGGAGCAAATAAATAGTTGAATCATTGACAGTTTTCAAATAAACACAACTATCATAATTAGACCTTTTGAAACCTTGAGAGATCATAAAGGTGTCAAATCTCTTGTACCACTATCTAGGGGATTGCTTCAATCAATAAAGAGATTTCTTTAACTTACAAACAAGCTTTTCTTTTCCAGGAATAACAAAACCTTCAGGTTGTTCCATATAAATATCCTCTTCTAATTCTCCACGTAAAAATGCAGTTTTAACATCCAATTGTTCAAGCTCAAGATCATGCATGGCAAGAATACTGAGTAAAGTGCGAACAGAGCTATGCTTCACAACAGGAGAAAAGACTTCGTTATAGTCAATACCTGGAATCTGGCTATAACATTTAGCAACTAACCTTGCTTTATATCTTGTCTCATCATTAGGAGAAACACCTTCTTTCCTCTTGAAAACCCACTTGCAACGAATAGGTTTCTTCTCTCTAGGTAATTTTACTAAATCCCAAGTGACATTCTTTTCAAGTGATTCCATCTCATCATGCATAGTGGTCATCCACTTCTTACTATCACCAGAAATAATAGCCTCGGAATATGAAGAAGGCTCGGAATTACCTTCAATTTCTTGTGCAACAAATAAATCAAAAGAAACAATATTGCACTCTTCAATCAACCTGTCAGGTTTATTAATACCCCGCCTGACTCCGTCACGTGCAAGATTCCAACTGGGCGGAAGAATGGGCTAATTTGGAGTGGGAGTGACATTATCATCATTAACGACGGGTTCATCATGTGCATCAACAATTTCATTACCAGATGTATCACCTAAATCAATAACATGCTCCACCTGAACAGTAGGCTCCTAAACAATAGGTTGTTGTTCACTCTCAACGGGAACATTAGTAGATGAAATATCATGTAACATAGAAGATTCATTAAAGATAACATTTCTGATAATAACCACCTTCTGGGTTTCAGGATTCCACAATTTAAAACCTTTAACACCAGACTTATAACCAAGAAAGATGCACTTAACAGCCCTAGGCTCCAATTTTCCATTATCAACATGAGCATAAGCAGTGCAACCAAAAACTCTCAACTGTGAATAATCAGCAGGTGAACCATACCATACCTCAATTGGAGTTTTCTTATGAAGAGCAATAGATGGTGAACGGTTAATGAGATAACAAGCAGTGGATGCAGCCTCAGCCCAAAAACGCCTATGCAAACCTGCATTGGACAACATGCAACGGGCTCTGGAAATAATGGTCATGTTCATGCGCTCAGCAACACCGTTTTGTTGAGGAGTATAAGGAAAGGTGTAATGTCTGACAATGCCTTCAGACTTGCAATAATTCTTAAATTGCTTAGAACAGAATTCCATACCATTATCAGTGCAAAGTATCTTTACCTTCTTTTCAGTTTATCTCTCAATCATAATCTTCCACTCCTTAAATGCTGAGAATGCTTCATATTTATGCTTCAAGAAATAAGGCCAATCTTTTCTCGAATAATCATCAATAATAGTCAGCATGTAACTAGCACCACCTAGTGACTTCTTGCGAGATGGTCCCCATAAATCAGAATGCACATAATCAAGAATACCTTCAGTTGTATGAGTCGAATTGTTGAACTTCACCATCTTGTGCTTGGTGAAGATACAATGCTCACAAAATTTCAATTTACCAGATTCATATCCATCAAGAAGACCTCTCTTATTTAACTCTGCCAAACCAAGTTCACTCATATGTCCAAGACGCATATGCCAAAGGTTAGCAGCAGCACAATCAAAATTCTTTGAAATAACTAGAGTAGCGTTACCTAAAACGGTAGAACCTCAAAGGCAATAAAGACCATTGGTCGAACTTAAGTCACCTTTCATCACAACAAGGGGGCCTTTGGTGACCTTCAAAACACTATCTCCACCTGAATACTTGTACCCCTTTGCATCAAGGGCACTAACAGAGATAAGATTTCTCTTCATCTTCGGAATATACCGAACTTCTATCAAAGTTGTGATTATGCCATCAAACATCTTTATTCGAATATACCTATGCCTTCAATCTTGCATGGTGAATTATCAAAACCCAAAACGGAACCAACATAAGTAGTGGAATCAAAAGTATTAAACCAATCTATATGCGGGCACATATGAAAAGTACATGCAGTATCAAGTACCCACTCATCATTGGTGTCAGCACATCCAGCAATAATGACAAGAGCATCATCGGAACTATCATGAGGAGCAACGTTAGCAGAATTTTCACCTTGTTTGTTACCTTTCTTCTTTTCCTTGTTCTGCAACTTGAAACACTCTGAGATGTCATGCCCGTCTCTCTTGCAATATCTGCAATATTTCTTGTCTCTGGATTGCGACCGGCCCCTGTGGTCGTTCTTACTTTTGCCTCTGTTTCCATTATTGGAGTTCTTCCCTTTTTTCCTGCCATGAACAGACAATCCCTCTGCTTGGGATGAACTTGAACCATCAGGAGGCGCCATTAATTTCATCTTCTCCTTAGAGTTCAAAGCTTCATAAACTTCACTAAGCGTGAGAGTATCACGACTGTATAATATGGTGTCTCTAAAATTGGTATAACAACTTGGTAGTGAACAAAGTAACATTAAAGCAATATCTTCCTCTTCATACTTAACCTCCATTGCAGCTAGATCAGAGATGATCTCTTTAAATTCTGAAATATGATTCAAAACGTTACCTCCCTCGGGTAATGTCGTGGAATTATCATGGCAGATGTCCTAGTGTGAGGACTTAGTCGTGAGGCCAACGCATCTACGTGGTAGCTTGAGAGGGGTTGAGCGGAATGGAGAGACGCAACACAAGACAAGGATTTAGACAGCTTCAGGCCCCAGGAAACATCATCCGGTAACAACCCTACATGCTGTTTGTGGCTAGATCTCATTATGATCATGAGGAAGTCACCGTAAATCGGCTCTCCCAGTTAACCCTAACCCTTAAGATTGTTTCTTCTTACTTATCCCTCTTTGGGGAGCCTTGCCCCTCCTTATATAAGTTGAAGGGGCGGGTTACATGTAGAGTCCAACTCGGACTTAAGACTTAACTATTATGACTTCTCTTCATGGGCTTCTTAACATCTTGGGCTTCATAACGTCTCAGGCTTCATAACTCTTGGCAACCCAGTTATCACTGTCTGCCGGGTTATAACTGGTGCCGGTTTAAGATGGTCTGCCGGTTTATGATTGTCTGCTGAGTTATCATCTGACTTAACTCATGTCTTAACTGTCAGCCGGTTTAACAACCTGCCGGTTTACCGTCTGGGTTAACTGCATGTTTTACCTGTCCGTCTTAACTATCAGCCGGTTTACTAAGTCCCAGCCGGGTTATAACTCCGTCCGGATCATACCGCGGGGTATATCCCCGACATTAGCCCCTAGTTTAATTTGGATTTATCCATGTTAAACTGATCCTGATCATCCTTAAGTCCTTGTTACTTCCTTCTTCTATAAAATCCAGGTCAATAGGCCAGCTTCATAATCAATTTGCTGACATTGGTTTGTCACAGAGAAATATTGTGAAGAATAACTCCTTTGACTCAGCTCCCAATGCTTAACAGAAATATTGATCTTTGAAATATTCATCTGATCTTCAGCCGGTTTAAGAATGTAGAACTTTGCCGGTTTAAGAATGTAGAACCTTGCCGGTTTACAAATATTGATGGCACCAGGTCATAATTGTAGTTAACATCAAACATGAAAATATACCTCTTATATGCCCATCACTTGTAGCCCCCAAGTCTTAAGAAGGTAGCATAGCAACAGCTTAAGACTTGCTTCAATATAAATATCACAATCTTGAAGAAATCCAATTTGTTCATCCTAGTCATTAGTCATAAACTGAGTATTCCATATATGTAGCCCCCAAGTGTCGGGTTGTCATGCTTGCAGCAACCTGGGACTTGTAATTACCTGATGCTCATAAAAACTCCAACCAGTGTAGCCCCCAAGGGTCGGGTCATTATGCAGTAATGAGTAGGGACTTTGTAAATATAATCATGTAAACTTTGAACAGCAACGTGTAGCCCCCAAAGGCCGGGTCATTATGCAATAATGAGTAGGGACTTTGTAAATATAATCATGTAGACTTTGAACAGCAACGTGTAGTCCCCAAGGGCCGGCTCATTACAATGTGATGAGTCGGGTCTTCAATAAGATGAGCAAACAATGACTTTGCATTAGACCCCAAGTGTCATGGTGCATGCTTGCAGCGACATGGGACTTCTGTATTTGATGTAATACCAACTTGAATAATGTAGCCCCCAAGTGCCGGGTTGTAAGCCTGCAGCAACTCGGGACTATTCCTTCCATTGTAGAATAAATCATATCCATTGATAAAATAATAGTCATTGCACTAAAGCGACTTTGAAAACCACGGTCATAATATCGATTATTGATAACCATAATAAAAAATCCAGCCATGTTGGCTATTAAAGATTTGAATAAATATAACCTGGTTTGAAAACCGATTCCTGCCATATAAGCCGGTATATCCATGCACATATGATACATGCTATGATGATGTAATGATGATGCCACGTATGATGCAATATATGATGATGTATATGTATGATCAAGAGGGTTTAAGCTATGGTTCGGATACGACCAGAGCCCCCATGTAATCATAATTGTGGCATTGCGCCGATCAAGAGGTGTAGCTATGGTTCGAATACGACCAAGCCCCCAAGTGATTTTCCTAGTGCCCTTATGCCTATCAAGAGGTGTAACTAGGGTTCGAACCCATAACCCCAAATGATTTCCCTGGTGGCCTTATTCCTATCAAGAGGTGTAGCTATGGTTCGGATACGACCAAGCCCCCAAGTGATTTTCCTGGTGCCCTTATGCCTATCAAGAGGTGTAGCTATGGTTCAGATACGACCAGAGCCCCCAAATGATTTCCCTGGTGGCTTTAAGCCTATCAATAGGTGTGACTATGGTTCGAACATAGCCCCCAAGTGATGTTGTGAGTTGTGCTCAAGGGATACCCATGTTTGAGTTGTGCTGTGCAGCAGACTCTCTTTGGCCCCTTATGATAATATTGGCTTGATAGCCGGATTACCGAAATAACTAGAGCTGCACTCTTATGATAATATTGGCTTGACAGCCGGATCAAGAGGTGTAGCTATGGTTCGAATACGACCAAGCCCCCAAATGATATTGTGAGCTGTGTTGTGCAGCAGACTCTCTTTGGTCCCCTTAATTTTTCCTGAGAACTCGAACTTGCGAGAGATTTATTCTTTTAACCGGAAATTCTTAAACCGGATATTGAGAGCTTCAAAGCTTTGTGGGAGACAACCTTCCCTTGAGCCAGATTTTTAGACCGGAATCCTTCTTTTTAAGCCGGAAATTTTCTGACGGCCTTTAAATTGGCACCAATATGGAGGTTTAGGGTCCTGCATTAAATAACTTTACAAGCCGGAGTAATTGCTCTTTTTAAAGAAAGCAATATATAATATAAAAAATATATTGGATGGATTTCACCTGATATGTTATGCCAGAAATTATCCACCGCGGAGTTGATGATCACCCCGGTAAAGCTGAAATCAATCAAGGCCGAGTCAGCCGTGGCAGCAGGCAGATGAACCGGCCGCGGCAATGTAAGCCGGCATGGACGGGCGAAGAAATCGCAGGCACGGTAAGCCACGCGAACGGCGAGTCAGTCGCCGGCGTGATCCCGCCGAGTTGATGTAAATTGAGCTGTTCGGGCGGCGTCTTGCGCACACCCATTCAATTAGCAAGCAGGTGCATACACCGTGCGCGATGATGTTGACGTATACTTCATAAACGCAACCTGGCACCACCTTTGCTGCACATAAAAATATTAAGACCAAAGTAATTTTTCTCTTTGATTAAAATATGCACTAAAAGTAGATAAAAACAATAGCACCTGATATATTTTATCGGATGAACATGAATGCTGGTCATTAAATGATGATGAACAGCGTCCGACGGCCGCCTAGACATACGTCTGATAAAATAATAGCACCCGCGTAGCCTTTCCCTTTTTTATACAGTACTTCCTTCTTTTCCTGTGCTGCCCTTTTTTAACGCCCTTGACTTTTCCTTCGATTCCTTTCTTCCAGCGAGAATGAGTGCAGGGAAAGCAGGGCTCCTTCTCTGTCGGAGCGAGCGGCGAGAACCCGCGGGGCCGTAGCTGGTCACAGCAGAGGCGGCCCCGGAGCAGAACCGGCGCGGGCGCTGGGCGGTTTAGCGCGGGACGATTCAACGAGGCAAGGAGAAGCCGTGGCAACTTAATGGCGAGGCACGGCTGAACCGGCGGCAGGCTAAACCGGCATGGCACAACGACAACTGTCTTTGACCACGAATTTGCAGAGACGCGGCCGGCCCAAGGTTGCAAACCTACGGCGACTTGGATCAGAGGGTGGCTCGGAAGCGCGACCCGCCGGAAGTTGAGTCCGGTTTGGAGACTTGAGGTCGGAATCAGTGCTGCAGAAGCACATGGCGGCGCGAGGTGGGCTGAATCGGGCATGGCGCGGTTCAGCTGGCAGCCGAGCCGGTTCAACTCCGCAGCAGAGATTTAACAGGTGCGGCTATCTGGTGATTCAGTGAGTGGCGATCAAGCGGCTCGGGCGGCCTGGCAAGATCACAATGACGGTGAGAACAGGGGACAACATCTGTCAGAAGCGGCTCTGCGCGGTGGCGATTTGGCACGGTTGCCGGTCGACTCGGCGCACAGCGACTCATTAGGCGAACAAGGCCAGGTTGTTGAATGATGGCGGAGGAGCGAACCGGCTCCGAGGCAGAGCAGACCCAGTTTAAAGTGGCTTCAGGGGCGGCTTGACGGAGGTTGAACGCGGCTGAAACCGAGGGGCTCCAGCAAATTATAAAAAGGCAGCTTTTCAACGACAATGGTCACGAGGCCGTGGTGACTCAGCCCGAAGATGGAAAACATGTAGGCGGCTTGATACGCCAGTGAAGGCGGCTCCAGTGCAGCCGGCTTGACAAGACCACCGAGGCTTGAAACGGGCCGGCCGAGCAACTTGACGGCGGTCGGCGAGTTGAAATTGGGCCACAGCAACGGGCGGTTCACAGGCAGTAGTGGAGGAAACTTGGCGGTGCGGTGAAGGCGAGCTGCTCGGAGGTGAGTTTGCGCGAGGGCGGCTCAAAGGTGAAGGCGTGCAAGGGCGACTCACGGGAGAGGTGCGACTGAGCCGACGGTGGGTTGGAGAGGCCGCAGAAGTCTTTGAGGCGTTCGGTTTGCCGGAGAGGTCCGATCAGCGGATTGATTCAGAGGCGAAGTCCGACGACTCGAAGCAGGAATCCGGTCAAGGCGAGGGATCGAGGGCACCGAGGCGAGCGGCTGTAGCGGCAAGGGCCGCGCCAGCAGAGGCAGTAGCGCCGACGGCGACTTTTCAGTGAGGTTTCCCAGAGGCGAGGTAAGGCCGCAACAGCAGCAGGCGGGCCGCTCACAGGCCTGAATCAAGGCAAAGGTGCGGCGGCTCATCCGCTGCAGGTCGAAGCCACGGGGGCGGAGTCCGGCTCGGAGTGATGATTCAGAGACGAGGCCAAATCCGGCTGCAGTGTTTCGACAGTGGAAACCGGCTCTTGGCGGCCGAAGTAGATGAAGCGTGGGCGGCTCAATCCACGGGGTGACTCCACCACGGGGGCCGCAACGAACGATTGCGCCACAGTGCAGCGGAGCTAACGGAAACCGGCGATGGAAACAGCAGCAAACCGGTGACGTACGGAACGGGGCGGGTCACAGCCACGGCAGCCTTGACGTTCAGGCGAAGAAGCGGGGCGGCTCGACGGCTATCGCGAGGCCACGACCGTATGGTGTCGATTTAAGAGAACGGCAGTGGGTGGGACGAGACCACAGCTGCGGGGTTGAAGCAGAGGCGAGGCGAAGCGGCCGGTGGATCGTGGGCGCGCCCGCAACCACAGCAGCAGAGGCGGGCTGACCCGGAATGAGGCGCGGTGGGTTCGATCGAGGCGGTTCACAAGACCCGGTGGCCGTGTCTCAACGTGGTGGCGGCGATGGCAGGGCCGGCTAAAAACGACGGGAGACACCAGCGGATTGCAGCTCGAGGAGTCCGGCAGCTCGAAGACGAGGCCAGGGCAGTTTAAGGGAGCAGGTGGCCAAAGCTATGGGCAGTTGGAACGGCGGTACGGAGCATAAGCCGGGGCGCTCGGCAACCAAGACGATGACTTGAAGCTGTACGTGCAGCCAGGCCATCGGGGCGAGCCAGCGGAGGTGGAGATGGCCAGCGCGATGAATGAGCTTTGCGTCCTCAGTAGAAGAACAAACCGGCCCCGAGGCAAGGCAAGCCCGGTCCGGAATGGCTTCGAGGGCAACTTTGACGCCGACCACAACTGGGGCGATTTAGCAGAGGGACAAACCGACGCCGTCCACCAGTTAAAAATCATCTTGACTCCACGCGTAACTCAACAAGTAGTGGTAATCAGCTCCTTTTGGCGGCGATTTAGAGGCCGGGTCATAGCAGGTTTGACTCCCCTGTCACTTATGGTGCCTTCGGTTTCGATGGATCACCGGAACTTTGGCGACTTAACCCTAATTTCTTTTGAACTAAAAACTTTGTCCGGGCCTTAGATCTGACTGCTATTTGGACTGATAAATTCAAAGCTGATGCAAACCTTTCCAAACTAGTCTTTCTTCATCCGGAGAATTTATGAACTTCTTGATCCTTAAGAAAAAACCCTCCGAGAACTCATCATCACTGTGTGCAGGCCCCATGGTGGACCCCAACTGTCGTGGAATTATCATGGCAGATGTCCTAATGTGAGGACTTAGTCATGAGGCCAACGCATCTACGTGGTAGCTTGAGAGGGGTTGAGCGGAATCGAGAGACGCAACACAAGACAAGGATTTAGACAGCTTCG
Source organism: Triticum urartu (assembly GCF_056163025.1). NCBI lineage: Eukaryota > Viridiplantae > Streptophyta > Magnoliopsida > Poales > Poaceae > Triticum > Triticum urartu. The sequence continues at coordinate 476,438,281 of NC_141873.1, read as the reverse complement.
GGCCCCGGGAAACATCATCCGGTAACAACCCTACGTGATGTTTGTGGCTAGATCTCATTATGATAATGAGGAAGTCGCCGTAAACCGGCTCTCCCAGTTAACCCTAACCCTTAAGATTGTTTCTTCTTACTTGTCCCTCTTTGGGGAGCCTTGCCCCTTTTTATATAAATTGAAGGGGCGGGTTACATGTAGAGTCCAACTCGGACTTAAGACTTAACTATTATGACTTCTCTTCATGGGCTTCTTAACATCTTGGGCTTCATAACGTCTCGGGCTTCATAACTCCTGGCAACCCAGTTATCACTGTCTGCCGGGTTATAACTGGTGCAGGTTTAAGATGGTCTGCCGGTTTATGATTGTCTACTGAGTTATCATCTGACTTAACTCATGTCTTAACTGTCAGCCGGTTTACTGTGTGGGTTAACTGCCTGTTTTACCTGTCTGTCTTAACTGTCAGCTGGTTTACTAAGTCCCAGCCGGGTTATAACTCCGTCCGGATCATACCGCGGAGTATATCCCCGACAGGTAACCTATGCATGAATAATTTTTGCTTCGGATGCATCTTGCTGGTGAGATCTTTAGTCATGCAAATCCCTTCCAGCTTTAACCATAGAGCGGCGGCAGTTTTCTCGCTCAAAACTTCCTGCAAAATATTATTATGCAAATGGAGTTGAATTTTTGATAAAGCCATACGATCAATTCTTTTCTCCTCATCAATCCAGTCCTCAATTCGGTTCTTCCCAAACCTATACAGTGCTTCATCATAGTTAGTCTGTGCCAACAATGCCCGCATCTTGACTTGCCATAGGGTAAACCTTGTGTCATGGTCCAGTGACGGAAGATCGTACTTCATGAAAGCCATGAGTAGGTAAATCTGTGCAGAAAGTAGTACAAGTCCGAAGTAGAACAATTCTTGACAGAATTAATATGCAGAACAAAAGGAAATAGGATAGATAGCACCTGGTAGTATTTACGGGCAATGGACGTAGCACCGCACTAATGAACTAGTACTAGTCACGTACTAGCAATTAGTGGTCAAACTGTAGCTTCAAGTGAAAGTAGTATATGGTGGCTGCCTCGGGACTTGAATCCAGTACGTGGAGAAGCAAGGACGGCTTGGTAGATTTCACGTGATGCGAAGCAACGATACCAGCATAGCAGTCTCGGGACTTACGAGCAGCAGCAACACAGATCGCCCTAGACCAGCAGCAATCAAATCGTACCTGCTTCCCGGTACTTGAACCTCGTGCAGAAGACCTCATCTCCGACTCGGCGGGAGACTCGGCGGCTTCGTAGGCGATGCAGCAGCGGAAATCGATTTGCTGTCGGATTAGACGGATCGCCAAGACACGCGTGCGGCGGCGGCACAGGCAACCTTAATCCTCCCGGTCTCAAATCTTCTCGTATCTGAACCTTTGCTCTGTATACCATTTGTTAGATAATAACGAGAATAAACGAGACATGAGAGCACACGGATTTTTACGTGGAAACCCTTACGGGAGAAAACCACGGACGCACAAAGGCGCAATCATTATGAGGAGGAGTATTACAAGCACGAGACGACAGACCGTCTGAGGTGCGACTACATGGGGTATATATGAGGGCAATACATGAGAGTCCTTGGAGGACAAGTAAACGAGTTGTACTCGTACACGTTGGTACCAATGCAAAGGCCCACACCGTATGTACTACGTCTAGTCCAATACGATAGAATTTGGATCACAATTTAACAACAGTACTAGAAGCTACTCATACTTCTGGCGTGTTGTTTTGTGTGGGAGGGAGAGACGGAGGGAGGGGGAGCGAGATTATACCGGTAGGGGAAGGAGATACGACGGATGCGATGATCTAGATTCCAGGGGAGACGTCACATAATTTCTATGACGTCCATGGGTATTTTCATGGGAGTTAGTATCCCAATATTACGAGCTCCTCCTCCCTCCATTGCTCCCTTCATAATTCATGTGACTTTCTCTTGATCTCCACTCGACTCGATTGTGTTTAGAACACACACATTTGACCATAAGGAGGTTTTATAGAGGACGGAAGCGTGGAAGGATCACCACGACAAAAGGCAGCGGGACTGCATGATGGTGGATTTGTAGAAGAGAATTTTTGGTGTTTGGGAGAAGTGCATCTAGCACCTTAAATTTGGGAGAAGTGTCATGACATGATCTAGAAAGAGAAAGTGCATCTACCACTTTAATTTTGGGAGCAGTGCAGTGTATTAGTTCTTGCCCATAAGAACTTCTAGAAGTGCCATCAGAAGCAACATATATATCCCATCATACGCATGACCTTCCAAGAATCTTTTAGCTAGCTAGCTCGGGCTTCATCAATTGCTGCTACCTATGCTTATCACCAAACAATGACATGACATTCCCGTGACATATATGAATGAATGCCCGACCGGTGCCATTTGAAACTGAAATTGATAGAGGGATCATGTCTTGTGCAAAGCAGCAACCGATCATCACAAACTACAAAAAGAGGAAGCTTGCTATTTGATTGTAATTAATATGACATACCCACATATGCACCTCAAACGGTTGAAAGATTAGCAATGTTTTTCTATGCATTGAAAAGCTTAATATCAAAAGGACAAAATAGACTGCCCTCAACCTCAAGTCAACATCATTTGACCCAAGACAGTAAAAGCGGAATATATATGCAAGATCAAAGCTAAACCTATTATTACATGCCAGCCCACATATGAACCTTCAGCAGATCCATAAGAATGTTTTGGACTATGCTCTACACAGAGCAACCCATCCACTCTTATATAGGTAACCAAACCTTACGTTAGATAAGGAACCAAGGGAAGTTGAGATCTAGCCATCTAGCCAACCCAGAAATCCATTATAAAGTAGTAACATTTCAAAAGAATTCCAACAAATTCAGAAAAGAGATGGACAGACTCATTTTAACTGAAGTTCAATGTATGCATGTAAATACTCCCTCTGTCCCACAATTCTTGTCTTAGATTTTTCTAAATACGGATGTATCAAGTCACGTTTTAGTATTAGATACATTCGTACCTAGACAAATCTAAGACAAGAATTTTGGGACAGAGGGAGTATATCATTACACACGTTCAATCCAATGTTCCAGATCATTACTCATATCAAAAGTTCACAATAGCTGCTCCAGCGAACAAAGACTTTATTTTCTTTTCGTGTTCAAGAATGTTCCTATGTGAATGAAGAAGAAAAGTGACATCCTAATCTTCTTCCATCTGTCCTTCATAGTTATCGGAGCCAGGTTCCACCATGGTGGTCGAAATTCTCTCTTCTTGGGCTGGATGAGAACTGGTCGCCGAAGCTTCAAATGGCATCAAGCTAATAGCTATTGCCACCTTTGGGTTGTGATCACTCTCCTCTTGCATCATGGGCAATTAGGCATGCCATTTTGTCCTTTTGTTGGCAAGGCTGCTGACTAGATACTTCAGTCTTGGTACCTGGAGCTTCAAGGTTGCTCAAGCTAGCGGCTACCCCCACTATGAGATACCTCCTCGAGACCATTGCTATTGCAGTGTTGCTCGCTTGTTTCTGTCGTGCCTCAAAGTGTGAATGTGTAATGATCCTGGCTTCATCAGGAGTCAGCCACTGGCCATAATCATTGTAATCAGTAGGGCCGTCCCTAGGGAAAGTGCCCCTTACTACATAGATGTTTGAGCCAGGCCCCCTCATGGTGTAAAGGTAAGCTAAGAGGAAAAAATGAGAGATGGGCCGGATGCAGACTATTGAAGTTGTTCCACTCCCCATCCACGTTCCTAATATTCCTAATGCAGAACCAGTGATCCTGGAAGTGGCAGACGAAGACAGTTTCTAGTTTAGGATTGGATTGGGATGCCGCTGCAGCTTGGCAATACATGGATATAAATTAGAGGTCCCATACCTCTAGTACCCTCTTCAAAACCTATCAATGAAAGAAACATAGGTCATGAAATGATGTGGAGTAGAAATTCCAGGGGAATGAGCAAAGCTAATAGGAAAACATCCTAACTTAAATAATTTTGCTAGTATACACCTTACCCCCAGAATAAATAATGCATCAACATTGCAGTTGATGGAATCATGGAAGACATCATAACCAATGTAACTTATGGAAATGGAACATGCAAACCGAAAGGAAGAGAAGCAATAAACTCCGAAATTTTCATTTAATATAAAGTAACAACCAGTGCCATCAGCCCTATGGCCCGGCAACCCATGAATTCATTAGTGCATACATAAGAATTTTCTTACCGTTGAGTTATCTATACTTCAGTAACTATGTATTTTCTAAACTAAAATAGTCTATTTGTTCATGGATTTATATGTGGACCTTCTCATTTGAGCATCTACATACATATTATGGTAGACCTTTCATGGACATATTGGTTTTGCACCAACTTCAATTTGATTGAAAGAAATAGTGCAAAACTTCAAATTATTTTCTATTCTGTTTTGTATTGTTGATGCAAATCGATCCAACATTTCTGAAATGGCTCATAAATCACACGATCATGGTGAAGTTTGATAATACCTATTGTTGTGAAGTTTCTATACTAATAACTTCCACAATAGCACTAGCAAGTTCTACAAAGTCCCAAATTTCACCCATGCCACTTCTTTTAACAAAACCAACCACACCATCTTCAACTTATAGTCGTTGGTGAATTAACCAAATTTGTAGTGGAAGACCTTCCTAAGGTCAAAACCAAGAACCGAAGTATGAAACAAATTTCAAATAACCAAGTCATTATAACATATAACTATATCCCTACGATCCAAAGTTGAACTACTCCCTCCAATCCAAATTAATTGACACCACCTCATGTTGTATAGAGGTTGCGGCAATTAATTTGGATAGGAGGTAGTAGATTTTTCATGAGCTTCACTTCTATAAACAGAGTATCAATTATTAACATCATCATGTGTGTACCTGTGTGGAATGTGCATATTAGTAAACACCAATAATGAATTATTACGAACTTGCACCCACTGCCCTCATAAATTGAGATGGGTGACAGTACATAAAGAGAGCTATTTCTGATCATTCTGCAGGCAATGATTTAGGTACAGATGCATGAGAAGCCCTAGCGGCGCTTGATATTGATAACTTCCCTATAGCAATTTTGTGGTTGTTATTAAGCTAATAAATGTGATTAACATGGCGCCATCCCAAAAAAAGTATATTATTTTCCTAAAAAAAGAGGATATACTGGTAGCTTATCTCAATGAGTATTAAGCACACAATCTCATAGTTCTACATATGAAATATATTTATAGCTACTAGCCTACTACCATGCATCACCAAAAAGAAATACCATATGAATGCACTGTGCATAGCCAAATCCAAGAGGAAAATAACTGCATTGCTTGTGAATGTTCTAGTTGACCAGCATTCGGGAAATGAAGCTCCCCATTCTATTTTGCAAGGACCTGTCAACTTCCCTTGGATGTCCCTGACCTGGTGAAGACATTTGGACATAGGGGACGAGTTGAAAGGAGATATTAATCACATGAGTGTGCGTGATTTGAAGGGTTTTTCTTTTGTGGAACTGCCCATTTCTCTTAAGCATAACTTCATGGTCACAAAAGGCCGCAAAAGCTCCAACGACTCACCATTTTATTTCTTCCATATACCAAGCAAACAATCTAGTGGTGCGTATCACATATGGTACAATGATGTACTCAGCCACATCCAACTGCACGTTGCAAATAGATTTTCATGATGGTCTATTTCCTGTCTATTTTCCTTTTCTCACAAGCACTTATGCATAATACCATCAACAATTAGAAAATAAAAAATCTAATACATTATCATAATTCAGGTCGAAATTAACTAGTCAGTGCATAATCACATAAAAAACCGCAGCCATTCCCAATCCATTCCTAGTGTACCATTCAGAAGTATTTGATATAAGACATACATTCAGTGCATTTGTATCTCTATGTCATCCATGGATCTTGCATCACATTAGAGCATAAGTAAAAAATCACTATCACGGTACAGAGCAACGCTAGTTTATGCTTTTCACAACCAATATCTTTTAATAATCTACCACAACTCTTCCTAATTTACTTAATCACTTCATTCATCGACTTGTTCTATATGCTCAACTACCCCATATCATTGCTTGCACATTGTTGAGTTGTATTGGATTGTGTATCTGTTACCTGGTCCGTGATGCCCATTTTCCTTCCATTGCACATGTATAAACATCGGCATATGATAATATGCAAACGTAAACTGTTGCTTGTCTCCCTTTTATCAAGGTTGTTGATTGTTTTTACTGAGAGTACTTAATGGTATTTCAGAGGTAGTTATTTTTAATGTCCTAAAGGATGCAAAATTTAAGTCGTATAATCAGGGACTATTCAAGTGACCCCTTTCACTAACTTTTCTTATAAGATAGAACTACATGTAAGCATGTTGTTTGAACCCCAAAAAGAAAATATTGTTTTACTGTTTTTCTTGGCATACACAAGCTATGCAGCGTTCTTTTACAGGGAAAAAAAATAGAAAAGCGATCTTACAAAATGTGTCACACACTACATGAATAATAGAAATCTCTAATCTAATATAAAAAACAAATCATGGAGGATCCATTTCCAAAGCATTAAGCGAGCCACACAAACACACACACACACACACACACACACAGAGAGAGAGAGAGAGAGAGAGAGAGAGAGAGAGAGAGAGACAGGGTGGGGATAATTCAGCTCAACGCTAAAGTCCACGCTATTGAGGAAATCCCCCGCAGCTAAAAAGCATCTATAACTTGTAACTCTATCACTATCAGCCAAAGTAGTAAATTAGTGAGCTTCGCTTCTATAATTAGAATATCGGCTAACGACATCATCATGTGTGCGTGGTATGTTCATATATTACTAACTACCAATAATGGACTATGTACTAATTTGTATCCATTGCCATCATTAATTGAGATGGAAGGCAATAAATAACGAAACTACTAAGGATCATATATATTGTATGCGATTATTTAGTTATACACGCATCATAAACCTTAGCGAGAATTTGTAACTTCACTGTATTGAAGCTGCGGCTATTACTAAGCTAACTAGATGCGATTAACTATGCCCAGTTTGCAAAAAAAAGTTAGTAAGAGTGTAAGACATTCTGGTAGCCTCATCTCAACACAAATTAAGCATAGTTATGGCTACTAACGTACTCCCATGGATTGCCGAAAATAAACACTGTATGAATGCACTGCTCATAGCCAAACCCAAGAGGATAATAACTGCATTGCTTGTGCATGTTCTAATTGATCAACATTCGGCAAAGGAAGTTCCCCTCTCTGCTTTTCTCTAGGAACTCTTAATGGAACTTTGCATGTCCCTTACCAGGTCAAGTAACGTTGTGCCCAGGGGGCAGAGCCCAGAATTGCACATAGGTGGCAGAGCACAGAAACAAGCATAGGGGCCGCGAGTTGGAACAAGGCACAAAATGCCCCAAAGCCCAACTGCTCACTATTTTATTTCTTTTCCATGCCAAGGATACAATCAAGTGGCACATACACGTACAATCCAAGAATGTGTTGAACCTTGTTAAATACATTAATCATAGGAAACTTCATGCACCGATGATTGTGAAGTTCTGGAAGAGAGACGGCATAGGCTGATTCAAAGTGAGTAGCATGGGAGTACATGTGTGTGCCACTCGGAGGACATACTTGGTGTGTGAATGTCTACAGAAGTCGGTCATTCACACACCAACACACCCCCACCACATGGTTCCAAACCCTATCTAGTAACCATGCTACCCATAAGGCGGCTTCCCCAAGGCAGGAGCCCAACTTAACTTAGTTATGTTTCACAACATATGGCTTGCCACATACACATAAATTTTCATGATGTTCTGTTACAACAAGAAAAAGCCTTTTGTCCCAAACAAGTTGGGGTAGGCCGCGTAATGTTTTGCTACTTGTCCAATTTTACCTGCGAGTTTTATGGATAACAAGTTAACAACATTAACAATTAGATAAAAACATATATAGTATCAGAATTCAGATAGATCAGTATATTGTGAAAAAATATGCAACTTCTGTTTCCATGAGGCCATAGGCCAATATACACACACAATTGTGGTAAGTACGCAAAAATCCTTACAGAATGAGGATATTACATTGGCTAATACATTGGAAGTCTACAACTCTAATACCCCCTCTCCTCGAACTCATGGTGGAGCAACACCATTGAGTTTAGAGAGGTAGAAGCCGTGTTCTGCTCTAGTCTGGGCCTTCATGAAGGAATATGCTAATTGTGGCTCGAAATTCGCATACCTAGAGCAATCACCCAATCTTGCACATGGGACCACAGGAAGGAAGCATCATCACCAATATGCTTGCTGAACTCATGCTTTGCTAGGCCACATGCAATACTGATAACACTTGTACTTCTTGACAAAAGAGGAGTTGGTGTAGTGGCCGAAACACCAAAGTCCTCAAGCAACCACCATAGCCAAGTCACCTGTGTAGTCAAAATTAAGAGCCATAACTCGCAAGTCAACCTTTGCACCCGAACGACAAGCTATAGTTTGTTTCTTAATTTTCCAAGCAATGAGAACCACCAAAAAAATGCAATAAGCAGAAAGTGATCGTCGATCCAAATGATCACTAGCCCAAGTGGCACCAGAATATGCCTGAAGTTGTAACAAACTCGAGCATGGAAAGAAAAGATGGTGAGAGATAGTCCCATCAACATACCATAGAATCTGAAGGAGACGGCTATAGTAAACCTGAGTGGGAAACGAGACATGACTCAGAATGTGAATTGTATAGGAGATACTGGAACGAGGGAGGCAACATGTGCGTCCCGATCTTCCGCTAGTGCGACAAGGTCCTCCTGTCGGATATGGGCACCTGAGGTGCCACTTGAAGAGGGGATAGAAGGGGGCAACTTGCACGACGATGACAATCGCCTCCGCTTTTGTAGCCGCATTCTATTACCTGCCCCTCCAAGAAACTTCTCGCGACTTCCTCTCCATTCTCGACTTGTTTGTGTGCAAAACACACAATTACGGCCATTGGGCTCTTTTATAGAGCACAAAAGCATGGAAGAATCACCATGGCGTAAAGCGCGCGCCCGCCGTGGATTGGGGAGGGACCTACAGATAGCTCCACCCTTTTTGCAACTTCTAAAATGGAACAAGCAGCCCAAGAACCAACAGGGGCACCATGTTCATGTTCCAGATTGCAATCAATGCACTAGGAACATCTGTATTCTCATCTTCACCAAGCTTTCTTGATAGTGTTCTAGGAACATCTATATTCTCATTGAAGAATTTTTCTCTAGCAGATATTTAATGAAGAGACCCCCAATGGCTTTAAACCACCTGCAAAATAATTCCTGATCACAACATATAAGTTTTGGCCACCTAGACATTCATCCCCGTGCCTTTAGCAATGTTAGTAATCAGTGATTTTATGTCTATTGTATCTAGCACATGAGAGTTCTGAAGAAATTCTGAAGGGAATTTGCTTGCTGGGAACCGAAGACCGATGCGTGCAGTTTGTTGCACAAACATTAACATGCTACCCTTGCTTCCTGCATTAATCATCATTGTCATTGATTTACCAAACTTCAACATGCTACCCTTGCTTCATGTATTAATCATCATTGTTATTGATTTACCCCTAATGTATGATTCTTCTTTCATTGGCAAAAACAATCCTTGCATGTTGATAATGGTAAAATTCTAGGTTCGTAATGCATGAGTTAAAACTGCCAGATGTTACAAATATGCAAAAGTGGAACTCACATAGTTGCATAAACCAAATTGCCTTTCTTATTCCAAATTTCATATGAGACAAAACTGCCAGAAGTTACAAACAAATTATGATCATGTATGAGTTTGCTCATGAGGAAAAGAGGCCTATGCATATTCTTTCATCGCCTATAACTTCTTCTGTAAGCCGTACCAATATATGCATCATATTTGCACATCAAAAATTGGTATATACCAAATTACAGTTCACAAAGTTTGATGCTCATGCCCAAAAGTGCGCTAACTCTAGGGCATCAAACTTGAAACAAAGAAAGATAGGGGTCCATTTATTGTACCATACTTTTTGTTCCACTATAGAAAGATTCTTTGTTGACCAAATTAAATAACCAGTGGTATTTAATGACCTATATATATCCAATCTTTAATAGGCACACTTATTTACAATGATCGGCCGGACATCATCCGCGACGGTAATTGTTTCCAAGAAGGGGATCATCTTAAGCGGCAAAATGTCAGAGTCACTTGACCAGGTGTATGGGTATCCCAATATTCACTTGTAGCTAGAAAACACGCAACACATCTGAAACAAAAGTGTTTCAGTCGTCAATCTATCATGGCAATTTCTCAAAATCATAAATTTAAAGTTTCCAGATTGATCTCAATAATATGGTAGTCAATAACGCTATAATCGTAACTATTAAGAATGACCTTTGGATTTGAGTGACAAGCTAAGTCACCTCTGGAGTATTGTCAATTATCGCAACCTTTGCAAGATCAGCTTTAATATTGGTTAGATCCTTGTGATAGCTTCCATCTAACGAGATGCATGACTCTCGGAAAAAAACATGCGGTCAGTCTATTCATGGGATCCAGTTCATTAAGCAGTTGGTTTTAATAAGAGCTTATGCTAGCCGTGAAGACAACAAACTCAAACATCTGAGTCACCTCGTGAAGGAAGGCGTCTACATGTGGTCTCTTCACATGCACACAGTGTACTCTGTCTTCATGGCGCATAGGGAATGAAAAGTGTGGGCAATTGACACACATTGCTAAGTGGATAAGGGCTCATATGCAATAGAAAATGAGCATGCAATAATCTCAAGTGCAAGAAAAGAAACCTACGGCGGAAAAAATCATTTAACAAATTACTATAAAGATCAAGTGCAAGTGATATTCTTCCTAGGTGCTAGTGACATTGGTACGTCAGCAGTTTGATCCATGGCTAATGTCATCGGTACATCATCAATCTAATCCATGTTAGCAAGATCAACTAATTCATGTATAGGTGTTAATGCCATCTGTACATCATTAGTTTCATCCATGGTAACAATATCAATTACTTCAGCCGAAGAGCTAGTTGAAGGCTGGCCAAGGAATTGAGACAATTGAGTATTATATATGCACATGCCTGTAGTTGCGCCAACGAAGGCAATACTGCTCATGGTTGTTGAGTCATTCATAGCATAGTTACTAGCTAGGATTCCATTCTGAAGTATCAAGCATGTAAAGTGGACTCCTTTGTTGGGAAATTGTCCAGCGGACTGTGACTTTGACTCGAGTCTAGAATTATTTCGTAAGTGTATTGATGAAATTAGGATTTGGTACTGCCAAAATCTTTAGAAATGTGTTCTTGCACCAACTTTAGAAGATCATTGACGACACTCTTAATGCCAGGATTGAAGATCTCATGATGTCCTGAATGAGATTAGATTGTCATAAGAATTTGATAAATCAACACAATCACGAGAAAAGTTAGATTTGGTATGGAATTTGGAGTTAGCGGTAGCTGTTTGATATAGAAATCCTTTTTAGCACTACCAGGTCAACTTCGTTAACAAGCTTCCTCGAGTAATGGTTTGAGAGCAAATATATATTTGAAAGATAACACATATCGCCCATGGTTAAGAATTCCAATAGTATATCCTAAGAAAAAGAGAGGAACTTTAGAGCCTTGCTGCCGTGTTGTTTGAACATGGTAGAGAAGGCTAGATATGCTATTATGTAGCAAAAAAGATCTAGATGACAAGGCAAGCACTTCACCGTCTATGATGTGTAACTTAGGATCAATGCTAAAATTCATATCAGAAGGAAGCAACATGCTGAACAACTGCTTAGCAGTCCATTGTGGACCATGAGTGCTGCTGTTGATAAAGAGTGAATGACCTAACATTTGAAGTTGTTGAAGTTCATTTTTCTTCGGTAAGACCTTGAGCTTGTTAACATATATACAACAGCTAGAGAGTCATTTGTTGGTGACACCAAATTTCGACCATCTTGCATATTCAACACTTGGTGGCTTAAGCTCACTAGCTCTCCAAGCTCAACACTTGATTGCATAGGAAGTGGGACATATTCATGCAAACAATCCCCATCAAAATCTCCCGTAAAAGGTGCACATCAAAGTAGTGGTTGAACTGGTAACAATCCACTGAATTGGTAGTAATTTTGCAGATGGTGCAATATGAGAGTGTTGATGACAACATGTGTTGCTATCCCCCTTTGTTCGTCCCATGCACCCTCAAGACAATTCATGTGGCTTTCTCTCGATCCCTCCTCAACTCGATTGTGTGAAAAACATAAAACTCCCGCCATCAAGCAATTTTGTAAAGGACGGAAGCATGGAAGAATCACCACGACGAGAGGCGACATGCTTGCATGATGTTCGATTTGGGACAAGAGAATTTTCGGGGTTTGGGAGAAGTGCATCTAACACTTCAATTTTGCGAAAAATGTCATTGTCATATCCGAACAAAAATATCCTTACTTTGTAAACGACAGTCTAGTATGTAGAAGTGACGTTTGTACAATAGGTGTCTCATGGATGCTTTTATGTTTTCTGAGGGATGTGCCCTTAGTGGAGATAGGGATGCACTTTGTCCATCCACCTTGAGGATAGATGTGGATGCCACTTTTTTAAGAGATAGGGATGGAGAGCGCGCGTGTGGATACATTTTTGTATTGTTGCGTTCCACTTTTTGTTGCATGTTGTTGATCTCCTCAACTTTATTTTTGCGACCCCGTCATTTGTTTTTTTCTCATGTGAAGATATCTTATTATTATTATATTTAAGATAAGAAGATATCTTATTTTGTATTGTTCCATTCCACGTTTTGTTATGTGTTGTTGATCTCCTCAACTTTTTGTGTGACCTCTGAATTTTGTTCTTTTCTCATGTGAAGATAACTAATTGTTATTATCTTTGAGAGAAGAAGATATCTTATATTATTATTTTTGAGATAAGAAGATATCTTATTATTGGAATGTAATAACGAAGCACACTAATAAAGGTAGGCCAAGAAGGTGGCTGGCTGGCCCAGAGGATGGGTTGAGAGAAGAATAATGAAAGCTGAGTTTGGGCAACAAGGTAGATTAAAGCCAAGCCGACCCGGCCACCTCCCTTCCTTCTCCTCCTCCAAGAGCAGAGTGGTGCGGCGATGCAACACCTCCTCTTTCGTCATTACCTCGCCTTTCCTTCGACCAATCTGCTATTCCCCTTGATCTCCTCCCTTAAGCAACCTTCGGCCAAAATTTCAGCTGGTACAACATAATCATTGATGGTTTTGTGAATCCAACATATGGTGCTAGTAACACAAGGTTGCCTCGAAAGGTCCAAGGCCCGCCCTCCGGTACCTTCTCCCAGTCACGCAGAACACTTAAAACGACATCATGTGTAGGTTTCCCTCCAAAGAGTGGATACAAACATCTTGTGCCAAGCCCGATGTCCGTGCACAAGTTCTTATAAAATTAGAATTGGCTACATTCCTTCTCGGTGCAAACCCTAAATGCCATCCGACAGACGTTCCCCTCTGGATGCCCAGCTTCCTTCTCAAAGATGCCATAGTCCAAATGGCCCTCCTGCGGCCCTAGTTGTTTCATCATCAACTCGTGATCGCCTGTTTCACTCCAGTCGACGCGAAGGATCTGTTGCCATCACAAACCCTAGATCCATCTAACACAGATGAGAAGAGATACATGGAAACCTGCAAGCTCCAGCGACCCCATGTCAACAAACAAGGCCGAGAAAGTGGGACCGGCCCGCCATTAAGCGCAACCGACTTCCGGTGAAAAGAGGGACAACTCTCAACGCCGTATAAGACAGGGAGGGGACAAAACCCTAAAGCGAGGGGAATGGTTTAGGATATATCATATCAATGGAATGCATTAATGAAGACATATCTTATAATTGGAATGCATTAATGAGGCGTGTGGATAACGAGGGAGGCCCATCCTAGGAAGAAGGCCCAACAAGCCCAATTGGGTTGTATGAGGGAGAAGTAACGGAAGAGTTTGGGCGACAAGGCATCGCAGGCAGGCACAAAGCCAAGCCAAGAGAGTCACTGCCACCTCCCTCCCCTTGTCTCCCTCCAACCCAACAACTGCACGGGCATGCGCCACCGCCTTCGTTGCTGCCACCTCTCCTCCTCTGATCAACACACTATTCCGGTGTGTCTCCTCACCTCGCAAGCCGCATCCTTGACCACCTTCCACCGTGCTAGCTCCTTTGTGTCTCCCCTATCCGCTCCCTCGCCAACAACACCGACCGTGTAAGTCCCTCCCCTCCTCTCTCTTAACTCCCACAAAATAAGGGCGGCCCGGGGCACGTAGCTCCCACTTGCCCAGTGTCAGGGGAAGGGTTCGACTACTTTCGGTCATAACATGGCTTAAATAAATCTCTCGGTTCCAATGGTAGATTCCCTTGTTAATAACGAAATGAATGAACAAAACATGCCATGCCCGAACCCATCTATTTACCGTCTATCTGAACTCTGACAATTCAGTCTGCATATTTGCATTACACATATAGGGTGTGTTTGGATGCAAAGTATTTTTGCAGTTTACTGAGAATATTGTGATTTATTAAGACAAAACCCTGGTATTAAATACTTTGAGCTGTTTGGATGAAAGAAATGTTGTAGTTTAAGATATTGTGGTATTTCTCATACCGTGGTTTTCTTTCGGTATCTAAAAAAGAGGTCCCAAGCTCTTTTAAAAAAACTGAACCGAGCGAAAAGTCAGCGTCTCCAACTCCTTATCATTATTTGTTAATCGTGGTGTAATTTTATATCCTGACTATTAGGCGTTTTTAGTTAGGTGATTAACTTGTGTTCCGTTGGTCTCTCGAGTCCATGTTCTGTTTCCAGCTATTGCTCCGTCCAATCAGCGATCTAGTATGCATCTATTGAGTCGCGCTAGCAGCTAGAAGAGGCCGAGAGGACTTGGCTTGCATGGCATGGCTGCATGCATTGAACGACAGCTTTTACATGCTGATCAGCTCCTTAAGTGTAGCTGAGTTCGTTGCAGTCAGCCAAAAATTACAAGAAAACAACATTTGTCAAACGAATAGGTGGTTTCGGATAAACAGAGAAAAACCATGGTTTAGACAAACCGACTCGCGTTGAAAAGCTGAGGTTTTGGATTCCCACGGTTTTTAAAAGATAGTGTTGCCAAACTAGGCCATACTCTCTACTCCAACACATATTGACATAGATCGATACGGCAGCCTTGTCGTGCTATTCGTTTGTTTGTCAGAAGAATGCATATATATTTTTATAAATTTCTAGCAATTTGTTTTCCTCATACAGGAGGGTGCACCTGTGACTCAAATGGCTTTTAACACCAGGAGAAAGGGTTGCCTCTGCTTTGTTCGGTGGGGGTGCCGCCATCGCTTCTGGTGTCCCATATATCTTAGCATTGGACCTGATTGATCGTCACCCAAGCCTCGCCTCGCTTCTACATTTCTACTACTCTTTTATTTCCTTTTTCTTAATTAAGCTAAGATCTGAGTTTGATCTCATTAGACTAGCTAGCACAGTATAATAGACAAGGCACTACATACTAATTTCCCCTAACGGAAATGCTGCCGCTCACTCCTAGATCCAGTTTCCACCCAACCGATGTCGAGCTCACCCTCTACTATCTCAAGAGGAAGCTACTCGGAAACAAGTTGCTCTGCAATGCTGTTACAGAAGTCGATATCTACAAATACGCCCCCTGGGATCTTCTAGGTATATATATTCTTTTTATTTATTTATTACCCCCTGTTGTATTACTACCATTTTCAACCACATGTTTATATCTACATGTGCCTGTCCTAAAACAAAATCTTATAACCGATTTGTTTCTTCAACTTGGTTCAGCGAAATCTTCAATGCCGACTAGGGATCTCCAATGGTATTTCTTTTGCACTCATGGTAGGAAGTACTCTGTCAGGTCAAGAATTAACCAATTAACCCAAGCCGGCTACGGGAAAGGACAGGAAAGTGGTGTATGAATCTCACACTGTTGGGATGAAGAGAACCTTGGTGTTTCATGCTGGCAAGGTGCCCAAGGGTACAAGAACTGACTGGGTTATGTATGAATATAGGCTCGTCGAAGGTGAAATACCTGACGTTGGTATTAGACTGGTATGCTTCTTTCCCCTCTTTCTTTGTTCTAGTTTCACCATCTATTGCATATGTATGAATACTAGAATATAACCAAAATAAAAACGTGTGTTGCATCTATTTCCCATCCTAGCCTTCTATAAGATAGCTTCACTCATGTTGCACAACGACATTAGCTCCTCCTTGGATGAACCTATCGCTCATGGGACTCAGAAGTGACCCATGGAACTCAAGTGCTCAAGTCGACACCAACCCCACCACTTCTTCTCCACTCTTCAACATCCCTCATCATTGGAGTGTTGCAGTGGCCCTAGACGGGGTGCATGTCGGCGGTGGTTGGATGCCGGGGCAATGGCCATGCCATTGCTGCTGCAGTGCAGCGGCTAGTCGTGTTGGCAACGACGGCAGTGATTTGCGATAGAGGTTTCCCGTTCCCTGATTCATCACAACGATGGACCTTCCAGGTTCCCATTAGCATGGTAGCAGCGAACGCATCTTCCTAGTCCCTCATAGAAGTGATTTGCAGACTTGCGTGTTCGCATGCGCGTCGACCCATTTGCTCTAGGCGGTGCGATCCCAAGGTGCTAACCATCTATATGGGGCACAAGGTTGGCCAGTTGTATGTAACCTATGTATTAGAGGTTCTCAGTATCTTGCTTTGGTGATTGGCTGTCCCCACTCGGTGCAGAGGTTGGATTGCTCGGCATGGCCCATGATGGCGCCTGCAACGATAAATCTGGTGAATCTACTTCTTGTCAAGTCACTCCGCAGGTTTGCTGGTCCCTCCTTCCCTTTCTTGCTCCCGGCTGGCTGCCAGATGATCCATCCTCTTGCTTCCGGCCGCCAGATGACCCAGGCGCGTCACCGGGTTTCATTACTCCGATCAAACAGACGGGAATTAGCTGTCGTGGCATGGTTCAGTTTCAATGGCCTGGTCGTTTTCCAGTGGCTTTCTCTCGATCTCTCCTCGGCCCAATTGTGTGAAAAACACACAACTCAACCATCAAACAGTTTTATAGAGGACGTAATCTCGTAAGTGTTAAAGAATCATGAGGCACTAGGCATGCATGATACTTAATTTGGGAGAAGTGCATCGAACACTTCAATTTCAGGAAAATGTCATCATCTGATCTAAAAAGAAATATCCTTACTTTGTAAATGACACCCAGAATAGAAGCTTGTGTGATTGTGGTGTATGTAGAAGTGACGTGTGTAGAGCAGGTGTTTCATGGCTGCTGTTGTAGTTTTTGAGTGATGTACCCTTAATGGAGATGTGTTGCACTCATGCTGTCATGCATCCTGTGCACATGTATGAATATTGGAATGGCGCCGTCCCAGTCGACGAAAGGAAGGTATTGGTCGATAGTGTGGCACTGAGGGCAATGGTGTCATCCCCATCGATGGAAGGACCAAGGGACGGGTATCGCCATTCCTCGCTTCTTGGTTTTTCATCTAGATAATTGGGGTTTTGTAACTTTGTTGCCCTTTTCCTTTACTCATCATGGCCAGTATTCTCTTTGTGAAGCGTGTGTCCATGGGACAATAGTATTTCTTTTTTCATATTCATATGGATAGGTGGCCCGCCGGAACGGGCGAGTCCGTGCATGAAAGCGTTGGGCCTAGGCGCTATAGAGTAGTAGTCTAGGGTGGGCCGCAGTCAGTCAGTCAGGAGTGAGCGAACCCACCCCCATAAAAAAGTCTCCTTTGTTACATTGTTCATTCAAGTATCACGAACGCTCGCTCATTACGCGCCCTACCGGCCTACCCCCATCCCGCGCCTGCTCCTAGTCAAATCTCCACCTTGCCCCCAGTGGCGGCGGCAGGGGTATTCCTGGGATTTCCATGGAATACCCAAGTTTTTGGCAAAAAATAATAATTTATATACGCACTTATACATCCCCCAAGCATTTAATCAAGCCACAATCTAAAGCCCAAAGCGGCAGAGCACCCGAGAGCAACCCACCTGTCACCCGACTGCGTCCAGTACTCCAGTCCACACCACACACGACACGAACCAGCCAGTCGTCTGATTCCCAATTCCCTAACCTAGCTGACGCTTGACGGAGGCCGGCCTTCAACTGGCCGGTGGGAGGAGCATGATCCAGACATCAGTACGCTTCTCCCTTGCTCGGCTGTCCCGACCTAGCTGCTGCAGTGATGGAAGCGACGGCGCCGCGGCGGACGACACCACCAGGGCTGCAGGGCACCCGGGACCAGTAAGCAAGTTTCCGGCCCAGGTAATTTTCTCCTATGATTTATAGCGAATCCCAATCTTCTTTATGAAATTATAAGAACGAATCACTATATTGCTTGATGAAACTTAGAACGAAAATGTATGTCCATGCCACTGCCACTGATTGCTACTTTGTTTGATGAAATTTAGAACGAATCACTGTATTCTTAGATCAAGATAATTCTGGCATCATGTTGATGGTTCATGAATCCTTTCCATCTGCCAACTATTAAAATGAAAGCCATAGTAATCATCTAGAAATTTTCGGACATATGAACTATGCAAACAACTTTAAGCACAGGAGGTTTAACTATCATAAGAACATACTCCCTCTGTTCCATAATGTAAGACGCATTTTAACACTAGTGTAGTGCAAAAAAATGTCTTACATTATGGAATGGGGGGAGTAATTTTCAGCAAGCATACTACATGAAATGCAACTGTGTATTGTTAAATTTTCAAAAGAAAACAAACCCAAGAAATTATATATTGGCATGACCAAAACTCCAAAAGTGCTATTGAAATATTGAATGTGACCACTTGGAGCGCTGCTCATTGCCAGGTTGTACATGTGTGCATTAGCAACTGATTGCTACTTTGTTTGATGCAATTCTAGAACGAATCAGATATTTTTCTTGTGTTCTTGTAATGTAAGAATCTGCATCATTCAGACATTTCAGTTTGTTTTCTATTGCATTGACAAAAATAAATCTGGCTTAGCCACTTTCTATTGCATTGCAAAAAAAAATCTACAATGAATACCTAGGAGCAAATTCCTGGCTCTGCCACTCCTTGCCCCTCACGCCCACACTCCGCTGCTCCGTCATCACCAATTGGTCCTCGCTGTAGAAGTGCATGCTCTAGCCAATGCAATCAAAAGACCGATCTTATCGAAGAGACTAGGCAACACATTATACGTCAACACTCCCCCTCACGTGTGGCTCCCTCAGGCCTAAACGTGGACCGAAAGTGGGCTGCAATTTAATTGCGTCAGCCGGGTCTTGAACTCAAGACCTCTTGGCTCTGCTACCAAGTAGAAGTGCATGTTCTAGCCAATGCAACCAAAAGACCGATCTTATGGAAGAGACTAGGCAGCACATTATACGTCAACACTCGTCTGGCATGAGATCGTCGTCCAAGCTGCCATCGAGCATGATGATTACGACGAGGAACGAGAGCGAGAGCGGAGCAGTCGTGTCGAGGCAGATGACGCCGTCACCGCCACCAGGATTCATCGAGGGACACATATCAAGCCCGGGATACATATCGGGCCGTATTGGGGCAGTATCCGCTTTCTGAAGTATCCGCGCAACGTAGCTCGTGATCTCTACTTGAGTCGATTGTGTGTAAAACACACATGTCTGGCCATAAGGCAGTTTTATAGAGGATGTAGGCGTGGAAGAATTGCCATGACAGGAGGCACCAGGCTTGGATGATGGTGGATTTGCTAGAAGAGAATTTTTGGTGTTTGGGAGAAATGCATCTAGCACTTTAATTTTGGAAAAAGTGCCATCACCGGATTTAGAAAAGGTGCATCTAGCACTTTAATTTTGGGAGCAGTGTCAGTGATACATTAGTTGCCCATAAGAACTTCTAGAAGTCCCGTTATAAGCAACACATATATCCCTCATGTGATACATTAGTTTTCTTGTTAATGCCGTGCGGACATCTGTATTCTCACTGAAGAAATTTGCTCTACCAGATGTTTAATGAAGAAGGCACTCCAATGGGTTTAAATGGTCCACAAAAGAATTCCTGATCACAACATACAAGTGTTGGTTACCCAAGCATTTACCCATGCCCTCAGCAATGTCACAAACAGCTCAAAGTATTTAATACCAGGGTTTTGTCTTAATAAACCACAATATTCTCAGAAAATTGCAAAAATACTTTGCATCCAAACGCACCCTATATGTGTAATGCAAATATGCAGACTGAATTGTCAGAGTTCAGATAGACGGTAAATAGATGGGTTCGGGCATGGCATGTTTTGTTCATTCATTTCGTTATTAACGAGGGAATCTACCATTGGAACCGAGAGATTTATTTAAGCCATGTTATGACCGAAAGTAGTCGAACCCTTCCCCCGACACTGGGCAAGTGGGAGCTACGTGCCCCGGGCCGCCCTTATTTTGTGGGAGTTAAGAGAGAGGAGGGGAGGGACTTACACGGTCGGTGTTGTTGGCGAGGGAGCGGATAGGGGAGACACAAAGGAGCTAGCACGGTGGAAGGTGGTCAAGGATGCGGCTTGTGAGGTGAGGAGACACACCGGAATAGTGTGTTGATCGGAGGAGGAGAGGTGGCAGCGACGAAGGCGGTGGCGCATGGCCGTGTCGTTGTTGGGTTGGAGGGAGACAAGGGGAGGGAGGTGGCAGTGACTCTTGGCTTGGCTTTGTGCCTGCCTGCGATGCCTTGTCGCCCAAACTCTTCCGTTACTTCTCCCTCATACAACCCAATTGGGCTTGTTGGGCCTTCTTTCTAGGATGGGCCTCCCTCGTTATCCGCACACCTCATTAATGCATTCCAATTATAAGATATGTCTTCATTAATGCATTCCATTGATATGATATATCCTAAACCATTCCCCTCGCTTTAGGGTTTTGTCCCCTCCCTGTCTTATACGGCGTTGAGAGTTGTCCCTCTTTTCACCGGAAGTCAGTTGCGCTTAATGGCGGGCCGGTCCCACTTTCTCGGCCTTGTTTGTTGACATGGGGTCGCTGGAGCTTGCAGGTTTCCATGTATCTCTTCTGATCTGGGTTAGATGGATCTAGGGTTTGTGATGGCAATAGATCCTTCGCGTTGGCTGGAGTGAAACAAGCGATCACGAGTTGATGATGAAACAACTAGGGCTGCAGGAGGGCCATTTGGACGATGGCATCTTTGAGAAGGAAGCTGGGCATCCAGAGGGGAACGTCTGTTGGATGGCATTTAGGGTTTGCACCGAGAAGGAATGTAGCCAATTCTAATTTTATAAGAACTTGTGCATAGACATCGGGCTTAGCACAAGATGTTTGTATCCACTCTTTGGAGGGAAACCTACACATGATGTCGTTTTAAGTGTTTTGGTGACTGGGAGAAGGTGACAGAGGGCGGGCCTTGGACCTTTCGAGGCAACCTTGTGTTACTAGAACCACATGTAGGATTCACAAAACCATCAATGATTATGTTGTACCAGCTGAAATTTTGGCCGAAGGTTGCTTAAGGGAGGAGATCAAGGGGAATAGCAGATTGGTCGAAGGAAAGGCGAGGTAATGACGGAAGAGGAGGTGTTGCGTCGCCGCACCACTCTGCTCTTGGAGGAGGAGAAGGAAGGGAGGTGGCCGGGTCGGCTTGGCTTTAATCTACCTTGTTGCCCAAACTCAGCTTTCATTATTCTTCTCTCAACCCATCCTCTGGGCCAGCCAGCCACCTTCTTGGCCTACCTTTATTAGTGTGCTTTGTTATTACATTCCAATAATAAGATATCTTCTTATCTCAAAAATAATAATATAAGATATCTTCTTCTCTCAATGATAATAACAATTAGTTATCTTCACATGAAAAAAGAACAAAATTCAGAGGTCACACAAAAAAGTTGAGGAGATCAACAATACATAACAAAAGGTGGAATGGAACAATACAAAATAAGATATCTTCTTATCTTAAATATAATAATAAGAAGATATCTTCACATGAGAAAAAAACAAATGATGGGGTCGCAAAAATAAAGTTGAGGAGATCAACAACATGCAACAAAAAGTGGAACGCAACAATACAAAAATGTATCCACACGCGCGCTCTCCATCCCTATCTCTTAAAAAAGTGGCATCCACATCTATCCTCAAGGTGGATGCACAAAGTGCATCCCTATCTCCACTAAGGGCACATCCCTCGGAAAACATAAAAGCAACCATGAGACACCTATTATACAAACGTCACTTCTACATACTACACTGTCATTTACAAAGTAAGGATATTTTTGTTCGGATATGACAGTGACATTTTTCGCAAAATTGAAGTGTTAGATGCACTTCTCCCAAACCCCGAAAATTCTCTTGTCCCAAATCGAACATCATGCAAGCATGTCGCCTCTCGTTGTGGTGATTCTTCCATGCTTCCGTCCTTTACAAAATTGCTTGATGGCGGGAGTTTTATGTTTTTCACACAATCGAGTTGAGGAGGGATCGAGAGAAAGCCACATGAATTGTCTTGAAGGTGCATGGGATGAACAAAGGGGGATAACAACACATGTTGTCGTCAACACTCTCACATTGCACCATCTGCAAAATTACTACCAGTTCAGTGGATTGTTACCAGTTCAACAACTACTTTAATGTGCACCTTTTACGGGAGATTTTGATGGGGATTGTTTGCATTTATATCCCACTTCCTATGCAATCAAGTGTTGAGCTTGGAGAGCTAGTGAGCTTAAGCCACCAAGTGTTGAATATGCAAGATGGTCGAAATTTGGTGTCACCAACAAATGACTCTCTAGCTGTTGTATATATGTTAACAAGCTCAGAGGTCTTACCGAAGAAAAATGAACTTCAACAACTTCAAATGTTAGGTCATTCACTCTTTGTCAACAGCAGCACTCATGGTCCACAATGGACTGCTAAGCAGTTGTTCAGCATGTTGCTTCCTTCTGATATGAATTTTAGCATTGATCCTATGTTACACATCATAGACGGTGAAGTGCTTGCCTTGTCATCTAGATCTTTTTTGCTACATAATAGCATATCTAGCCTTCTCTACCATGTTCAAACAACACGGCAGCAAGGCTCTAAAGTTCCTCTCTTTTTCTTAGGATATACTATTGGAATTCTTAACCATGGGCGATATGTGTTATCTTTCAAATATATATTTGCTCTCAAACCATTACTTGAGGAAGCTTGTTAACAAAGTTGACCTGGTAGTGCTAAAAAGGATTTCTATATCAAACAGCTACCGCTAACTCCAAATTCCATACCAAATCTAACTTTTCTCGTGATTGTGTTGATCAATCAAATTCTTATAACAATCTAATCTCATTCAGGACATCATGAAATCTTCAATCATGGCATTAAGAGTGTCGTCAATGATCTTCTAAAGTTGGTGCAAGAGCACATTTCTAAAGATTTTGGCAGTACCAAATCCTAATTTCATCAATACACTTACGAAATAATTCTAGGCTCGAGTCAAAGTCACAGCCCGCTGGACAGTTTCCCAACAAAGGAGTCCACTTTACATGCTTGATACTTCAGAATGGAGTCCTAGCTAATAACTATGCTATGAATGACTCAACAACCATGAGCAGTATTGCCTTCGTTGGTGCAACTACAGGCATGTGCATATATAATACTCAACTGTCTCAATTCACTGGTAGAAAAAGGGCCTATAGTCCCGGTTCGTAAGGGCCTTTAGTCCCGGTTCCTGAACCGGGACTAAAGTGTCGGTACTAATGCCCCGACCCTTTAGTCCCGGTTCAATCCAGAACCGGGACTGATGGGCCTCCACGTGGGCAGTGCGCAGAGCCCAGTCAGGAGACCCTTTGGTCCCGGTTGGTGGCACCAACCGGGACCAATAGGCTTCCACGCGTTAGCATTTCTGTGGCTGGGGTTTTTGTTTTTTTTTGAAGGGGGGGGTTGGGGGTTTTGGGCGGTTAATTTAGGTGTTTCATATATTGTGTTAGCTAGCTATAATTAATAGAGAGAAGTGTCCTCTCTTATGTCCGTGCTTGGTCGACGCTACGCACTATACATACGTATAGAGAGGACTAGACACGCTGGCTAGCTAGTAAGCAAACGAAGGAAACAGAAGATCGTCATGAACATATATGCATACAGAGAGAAGTGATATCGACCACCTCTCCTTCTCTGAGAGATTGGTTGAACAACAAGTTCTCGTATATCTATCTGACACTATCGGCTACATATATACAATAATTATCTCTTACAAATATAATCATACGGACTCAGGGTCCACATAGAATTCTCCGTCTTCAGGGATCACGTGGTCAAGAAAGAATGCCGCCAATTCCTCTTGAATTGCTCGCATGCGAGCTGGTGCTAGGAGTTCATCCCGCTTCCGAAACATCTAATTTGAAGAAGGGGGTCAATACATATATATATGAATGAATGAAACTCAACACAAATGATGGTAATAAAATAAAATTGTGAATGTTGTTATTTACGTACTTCATATTGTTCGTTAGAGTACCCGCCCCGCTCACAGGTCGTGTGGCGGATGGACTCGCAGATGTAGTATCCACAGAAATCATTCCCTTGTTCCTGCCACAACCACTTTACAAGAAATAAAGGTCAATCAAACTGATAAGCAAGAATGCTAAATGGTATTGATGAAACTAGCGCTTGAATCACTAGGAGATGCGCGGAACATGCTACTATAGTACTTACTTTCGGGTGTCTAAATTCCAGCTCCTTCGGCAGTCCCGGAACTGTTTTGGTGAATTTTCTCCAAACCCTGCCGGACAAAGAAAACAATTACTTGATATCAGGAAATGAACAAAGTTGCTGATATGGTGGATAATGATCGATTTAACTTACTTCTGGAGTATTTGAGTCATGTCTGCATAGTCCTGGGGATCTTTTCGTTTTGAGTCTAAGACGGTTACTAGTCCCTGCTCAAGCTTAATCTCTAGGAGAATATAGTGGAAACTGCACACACATGCATAACTCATGAATTACATTACTATAACCTTGACTAATATATAAGGGAAACCGAATACGCACCAGACAGTAACACTCACCTAAAGTTGTAAGGAAAGAGTATTATATCTTTGTTTTGATTTATTACGAACGATCGTAGCAAGTTGGCCTCGGTAGCTGCGGCATGAAGTTTAACCTGAGTTGCATCTATGAGATATGTGTTAATGAACCCAATATCACCGACTTGTCTTTTCTTCAATTCGGCAATCTTCAATCTGCATAATATAGTGAGGATGATTATAAATACATGCAATGAAAGAGCTAAGCTATATAGAGAAACTTAATGACAGAAGTAGTACTACTTACAGACAGTAGCAGGCGACCGTTGTTTTATCGAGGGCCAATTGATTGAAAAACTGATAGAACTCCTCAAATGGAACAGGCAACAGATCAATTCTAATGAGGTCATGCTCCTTTTTAACTTTCACATACAAAGTACTCCTCCCCCCAGAGTCCCTGTAGATTTTCAAGTACCAATCATGCAATCTTTGCATCATCGTTGATAGAGATCTTTCATCTTTGACGAGAGGCTTCCCGTACTCGTATCTTTGTATCTGCACATCCATGGGTTCATAATGTACTTCGTCGGGCAGGTAATCTGCAAGATTGCTATAACCGGGCACCATCCTCGGATCATTAGCGACGTTGTGGCTAGGCATCTTGAGCGGGGGGCACGATTGCTTCGCTTGTTCGCCGAGCTGGGCAATTTGTTTCCCAGCTCGTCGTTCTTTCAGCCTTTGATCACTGACAGTACTTCCCGACCGCTCCGCTTCGGCAAATTCCTTTCCAATAATGGGGTCATAGTTTCCTTTCGGCGGATTAGACTTCGGTGGTTTTGTCAGGGCAGCCAGAGTGCGCTTCACTTTCACCCGATCTACCTTCTCCTCCGGAGGTGGATGTTTCTTTGCTTTCACCCCTTCAAAGAAGTTCCTCACTTCTTCTCACACGATCTCGGCGTTCTCCTCCAGGGTCCTCTCATATGGTAACTTCTCTGGAGTCTTCAGAGAAGGACCGAATCTGTATGTCCTCCCGCCTCTGGTTGTACTGCTAGA
This sequence comes from Triticum urartu, assembly GCF_056163025.1. Classification (NCBI taxonomy): domain Eukaryota; kingdom Viridiplantae; phylum Streptophyta; class Magnoliopsida; order Poales; family Poaceae; genus Triticum; species Triticum urartu. The sequence goes on along the minus strand of NC_141873.1, from coordinate 476,412,192 downwards.
CACCGACCGAGTAGACGTAGCGGTTGTCTTCTTTACTTGCTTAAGAGGCGGAGGAGAAGGACTACGACGCGCCGGAGCAGCTGGAGCGGCGGCAGGTCTCTTCCGCCCTTGCTGACGAGGCGGAGAAGGAGGAGGCTAGCTGCTCGGGCGCGTCGGCGCAGGCGGAGAAGGAGGCGGAGTGCCGCCATGCGTCGGAGAAGGAGCCGGCCGAGGGCCCTGATCGTCACTCGCCGGAGGAGGAGGCAGTGGAGGCGGAGTGCCCTGACTTGCCGGAGGAGGAGGAGGAGGCGGTGGCGTCCAGTTCGGAAGGTTGATGAGCTCCTTCCGCCATAGGCATGGAGTCTTCAGAGCAGACCCCAGCCGAGTCTCCCCTTCACCGGTAGGGTGGTCAAGCTGGAGGTCCTCAAATCCCTCCGTTATCTCATCCACCATCACCCTAGCATATCCTTCTGGAATCGGCCAGCAGTGAAAAGTTGCGCTGGGTTCAGTAGGATAAACAGAGCCAACAGCCGCCTTGACCTTCAAATTCATCCATTGCGTCATAAGGTGGCAATTTTGAGACTCCGTTATAGCATCCACGGGATAGCTGGCAGGAGCCGTCAAGGCATGCTCCGGCTGAAGCAGCTCGGTGGAAGCCACGCTGCTTCTGCGCTGAGATGGCGGGGTAGCTTCGGGGGAGACTTCGGCAATACGTTTGCTGCGATTTGCTTCTCGTTCCTCTATCGCGTCTACCCTTGCTTGCAGCGCCTGCATTTGGGTCTGCTGCACTTTTTTCCTCCTCTCACGGGATTTGTAACCGCCTGCGTCCGGAAACCCAACCTTCCACGGAATGGAGCCTGGCGTGCCTCGTGTCCGTCCAGGGTGCTCAGGATTCCCAAGGGCCATTGTGAGCTCGTCGTTCTCTCTGTCTGGAAAGAACGTCCCTTCCTGCGCTGCTTCGATATACTGCTTAAGCTTACTGACTGGTATGTCCATTTGATCGTTCGTACAAATGCACTTCCCTGTTACAGGGTCCAGGGTTCCGCCAGCCCCGAAGAACCAAGTCCGGCAACGGTCTGGCCAGTTAATTGTCTCTGGTTCGATCCCTTTATGAACCAGATCATTCTCAGTCTTGGACCACTTAGGCCGGGCTACGAGGTAGCCACCTGACCCCGTGCGATGGTGAAGCTTCTTCTTCGCAGCATTTTGCTTGTTTGTCGCCGACATCTTCTGACTCTTTTCCGATGTCTTGTGGGCCACAAATGCGGGCCAGTGATCTCTGATCTTCTCATATCTGCCCTTGAATTCTGGTGTCTCATTATTTTCGACAAACTTATTCAGCTCTTTCTTCCACCTCCTGAATAGTTCTGCCATCCTCTTCAGAGAAAAAGACTTGATTAATTTCTCTTTAACTGGGTTCTCTGGATTATCCTCAGGCGGTAGGGTGAAATTTGACTTCAGCTCAGTCCAAAGATCATTTTTCTGCATATCATTGACATAAGAGACCTCAGGGTCTTCTGTAGCCGGCTTAAACCATTGCTGGATGCTTATCGGGATCTTGTCCCTAATCAGAACCCCGCACTGAGCAACAAATGCGCTCTTTGTCCGGAGGGGTTCAATAGGTTGGCCGTCGGGCGCGATTGCTATGATCTCAAACTTTTCATCCGAGCTCAACTTTTTCTTCAGGCCTCGTCTCTTTACCGAAGTTGTGCTCGATCCGGAGGGCTAGAAAAAATAACAAAGACTTAATTAATATGTGTACATACCAAAACAATGAATGCATCAATCAGCTAGTCAGCATAGGCTTAACTAATATATATACCTGGCCGGACTCGGTTCGGTCACCGGAGCCGTCATCACGGTCTCCTTCTTGCACCGGCATTGGGTCACCGGAGCCGTCCTCATGTTCTTCTTCTTGCACCGGCATTAGGTCACCGTAGCCAGCTTGTTCACCCTCTCCTTCCAGACCATCGGTTTCGTTGAGAAACAACGAGATGGCATCACTTCCTTCTGCGATTATGTCCCTCAACAACGCTTCTTTTGTTGCTTCGTCTAGGGCGGTGTCCATAGTTTCTACAAATATTTACAACATGGCAATTATTATTCAAACATGACAGATGGATATATTAGTGCCAAACGTAGAACTAGCTACCTAATCATAGTAAGCTATCGGGAGGGGGTATATATCGACAACGATGACACTACATCTATGTCCCTCGACGACCCTCGTTCCCGATAAAAAAAGAGGAAGAAGAAGAAAAAAAGAGGAGAAGAAAGAATAGAGGAGAAGAACCCTCGAACCCTCGACCCCTAGACGACCCTCTTCTTCCTCTCATGTTGGAGAGGATCGCCGAGGGGTCGGGAGGTTGCCTAGTGTCAAAGGATTCAAGAAAACCATGTCTTCATCATTAGGCGAAAGTAACATGTGCATGATGGTACGAAGCTCTTCAAAGTTGTTCTGGAACGGAGTCCCAGATAGGATAGTTCACTTTTTGGTACAAAGTTCAGCAAGAGCCTTCCGAATATCGCTATTTGGAAGGCCTTTGCTGAATTCGTACCAAAAGGCGGATTATTCTATCCGGGACTCCATTCCAGAACAACTTTGCAGAACTTCGTACCAACATGCCCTGGTTACTTCCGGCTAATGATGAAGGCATGGATTTCTTCAATACTTTGACACTAGGAAACCTCTCTCGACCCCTCGGCGATCCTCGACCCCTCGAACCCTCGACGACCCTGGAACCCTCGACCCCTAGACGACCCTGCTGGAACCCTCAACCCTCGAACCTATAGAACCCTCGAACCCTCGACCCTGAAACCCTCGACCCTTGACCCCTTAACGACCCTCGACCCTAGTTCCCGACCCTCGACCCCTCGAAGAGGAGAAATAAATAAGAAGAAGAAAAAAGAAGAAAAAGAAGAGGAGAAGGAAGAAAGGAATAGTGGAGAAGAAGAGAAAATAGATCTCCTACCCTAGTTCTTTTTCTTCTTTTTTCTTCTTCTTATTTATTTCTCCTCTTCTTTTCCTCTCCTCTTCTTCTTTCTTTCCTCTTCTTATTTTCTTCTTTCCTATCCTTCTTTTTCTAAAATTGTAATTTTTGCATATATAAAACTTTTCTAAAATTGTAACTTTCTATATAAAACTTTCCTATCGGGAGGGGGAGAAGATCGAAGAAAAAAAAGAAGAAAAAAAAGAGGAGAAGAAGAAAGGAATAGAGGAGAAGAAGAAAAAATAGAAAAAATTCTATTTTTTCTTCTTCTCCTCTATTCCTTTCTTCTTCTCCTCTTCCTTTTCTTCCTCTCCTCGTCTTCTCCTTCTTCTTCTCCTTCTTCTTCTCCTTCTTTCTCTACTTATTTTCCTTTTCCTTATTTTACTTTTTCCTCTCCACTAACATAAAATGCACTAACCTAAAATGCAACAAACATAAAATGCACTAAAGAGGCTCAACTAACCTAAAATCAGTGATAAAATGCACTAACCTAAAATCGATATCTACTAACAACTAATACATATATGAAAAAATGCATATATGAAAAAAAACATCATCATATCATCAACAGAAAAAAACATTATCATATCATCAACAGAAAAAAACATCATCATATCATCATATCATCAACATCATCAATCTAAAGGGCCGGCGCCGGCGCGGGGCGACGACGGGGCGGGGCGGCGACGGGCTCGGGGCGGCGAAGGGATCGGGGCGGTGACGGGGCGGGGCAACGGCGGCGGGCTCGGGGCGGCGACGGGGCGGGGCGACGGCGGCGGGCGCGGGGCGACGACGGGCTCGGGGCGACGGCGCGGGGCGACGACGTACGGGCTCGGGGCGGCGACGGGGCGGGGCGACGGCGGCGGGCGCAGGGCGACGGCACGGGGCGACGACGACGACGAACGGCCTGGGGGCGTCGGGGCGAATGGGAGGCGGTTGGCCAAAATTTCACAAGTGTTGGCTTATATAGCCAGAGCAATGGTCTCGGTTCGTGCTACGACCCGGGACTAATGCTCCCTTTAGTCCTGGTTGGTGCGACGAACCGGGACCAAAGGCCAATTTTCAGCAGCCGAAAGGGCGGGAAGCGGCGGCCTTTGGTCCCGGTTGGTGGCACCAACCGGGACTAAAGGGGGCATTGGTCCCGGTTTGTGCCACGAACTGGGACCAATGCCCCCTTTAGTCCCGGTTGGTGCCACCAACCGGGACCAATGGCCTTGTGCTGCCCCGCGCCCAAAAGTTTAGTCCCACATCGCTAGCTGAAGGGCGCCGGTACTGGTTTATAAGCGCTGGTGTGCCTCCCCATTCGAGCTCCTCTCTAATGCAGGCTTTCGGGTCTAAACTTGCTACTGCCTGTGGGCCTACTGGGCCTTCTGCGGGCCTGAATCCTGGCCCATGTAGGGTTTCTAGTCGTATTCAGGCCGTGGAGGCCCAGTAGGAGGCATTTTTTTTGGTTTTTTCTTTTTTATTTCTATATTTTTTTGGTTTTTTATTTTTTATTTCTACTTACAACTAAATACTTACAGTTTTTTAGTGATTTCTTTTTGCTTTTAGGTCACAAAAATTATAAACTTTCTGTTAGTGCCATTAGTTTTAAATTTTGAATAGTTTAAATTTGAATTTTTAAAAATTTGTGTGAATCACTAGTTTATGAATAACTTTACTATAAAAATAGAATTTTTTTTCTATTTATTTTTTATTTCTACTTACAACTAAATACTTACAGTTTTTTAGTGATTTCTTTTTGCTTTTAGGTCACAAAAATTATAAACTTTCTGTTAGTGCCATTAGTTTTAAATTTTGAATAGTTTAAATTTGAATTTTTAAAAATTTGTGTGAATCACTAGTTTATGAATAACTTTACTATAAAAATAGAATTTTTTTTCTATTTATTTTTTATTTATACTTACAACTAAATACTTATAGTTTTTTAGTGATTTCTTTTTGATTTTAGGTCACAAAAATTATAAACTTTCTGTTAGTGCCATTAGTTTTAAATTTTGAATAGTTTAAATTTGAATTTTTAAAAATTTGTGTGAATCACTAGTTTATGAATAACTTTACTATAAAAATAGAATTTTTTTTCTTCTTTGCTATTTATTTTTTATTTATACTTACAATTAAATACTTATAGTTTGATTTTAGGTCACAAAAATTATATTCTTTTTGCTATTGAAGAATATTATAGTTTTATTTTAGTTGATCATAACATAGTATTTTAATTGATTGTTTTTATTTTCATAAAAGTTTTGTAGTTCATTCTGTTTGCTATTAATTTATTCTTTGAGCTAAATGACTCTGAAATTGGAAAGCATTTCAAAATGAACTCTGAAAAGGTTGAAAGTTGGCATGGTATCATCATTTCACCCACATAGCATGTTCCAAAAAGTAGAGAGGGTTACGACAAAAACTTGATGCACTTCGTGTACGAAATGGACAATCACTTTCGAAGTATCAAAGTTTCGAACCATAAGACATGAAAGTATTTCAAATGAACTCTAAAAAAGTTGAAAGTTGGGATGGTATCATAATTTCACCCACATAGCATGTGCATGTACAAAACGGACAATGGTAGCATGTTTGTCTGTTACAAATTTGGCATGGTATCATCATAATAGTTGCGGGAGAAAGTCTTCACTTTTTCTTCGCTTGTGTCATTTGCTTATTGCGCCATAACCATGGATAATCTTCATTGTTTATCAGGATGCTTGGGTCAGCCTTGACATTGAAGGGAGGAATTTCATGAAACTTTTCATAATCTTCAGACATGTCTGTCTTGCCGTCCACTCCCAGGATGTCCCTTTTTCCTGAAATAACTATGTGGCGCTTTGGCTCATCGTATGATGTATTCGCTTCCTTATCTTTTCTTTTTCTCGGTTTGGTAGGCATGTCCTTCATATAGATAACCTATGCCACATCATTGGCTAGGACGAACGGTTCGTCAGTGTACCCAAGATTTTTCAGATCCACTGTTGTCATTCCGTACTGTGGGTCTACCTGTACCCCGCCACCTAACAGATTGACCCATTTGCACTTAAATAAAGGGACCTTAAAATCAGGTCCGTAGTCAAGTTCCCATATGTCCACTATGTAACCATAATATGTGTCCTTTCCGCTCTCGGTTGCTGCATCAAAGCGGACACCGCTGTTTTGGTTGGTGCTCTTTTGATCTTGGGCGATCGTGTAAAATGTATTCCCATTTATCTCGTATCCTTTGTAAGTCAATACAGTCAAAGATGGTCCCCTTGACAACAAGTACAACTCATCACAAACAGTGTTGTCACCTCTAAGACGTGTTTCCAACCAACTGCTGAAAGTCCTGATGTGTTCACATGTAATCCAGTCGTCGCACTGCTCCGGGTGTTTGGAGCGCAGACTGTTCTTGTGTTCATCGACATACGGGGTCACCAAGGTAGAGTTCTGTAGAACTGTGTAGTGTGCTTGAGACCAAGAATATCCGTCCCTGCATATTATTGAGTCTCTTCCAAGAGTGCCTTTTCCAGTCAGTCTCCCCTCATACCGTGATTTAGGGAGACCTATCTTGTTAAGGCCAGGAATGAAGTCAACACAAAACCCGATAACATCCTCTGTTTGATGGCCCATGGAGATGCTTCCTTCTGGCCTAGCGCGGTTACGGACATATTTCTTTAGGACTCCCATGAACCTCTCAACTTCCCATCTTTCTTTCGGTTCTCACTGTGCCATCGCATCAACTTGGCATGCTCTTCGTTTCTGAACAGATGTTTCAACCGTGGTATTATGGGAGCATACCACATCACCTTCGCAGGAACCCTCTTCCTGAGGGGCTCGCCGTCAACATCACCAGGGTCATCTCGTCTGATCTTATACCGCAATGCACCGCATACCGGGCATGCGTTCAGATCCTTGTATGCACCGCGGTAGAGGATGCAGTCATTAGGGCATGCATGTATCTTCTCCACCTCCAATCCTAGAGGGCATACGACCTTCTTTGCTGCGTATGTACTGTCGGGAAATTCGTTATCCTTTGGAAGCTTCTTCTTCAATATTTTCAGTAGCTTCTCAAATCCTTTGTCAGCCACAGCATTCTCTGCCTTCCACTGCAGCAATTTCAATACGGTACCGAGCTTTGTGTTGCCATCTTCGCAATTGGGGTATAACCCTTTTTTGTGATCCTCTAACATGCGATCGAACTTCAGCTTCTCCTTTTGACTAATGCATTGCGTCCTTGCATCGACAATGACCCGGCGGAGATCATCATCATCGGGCACATCGTCTGGTTCCTCTTGATCTTCAGCAGCTTCACCCGTGGCAGCATCATTGGGCACATCATCTGGTTCCTCTTGATCTTCACCAGCTCCCCCCGTTGCAGCATCACCGTATTCAGGGGGCACATAGTTGTCATCGTACTCTTCTTCTTCGCCGTCTTCCATCATAACCCCTATTTCTCCGTGCCTCGTCCAAACATTATAGTGTGGCATGAAACCCTTGTAAAGAAGGTGGGAGTGAAGGATTTTCCGGTTAGAGTAAGACCTCGTATTCCCACATTCAGTGCATGGACAACACATAAAACCATTCTGCTTATTTGCCTCAGCCGCATCGAGAAACTCATGCACGCCCTTAATGTACTCGCGGGTGTGTCTGTCACCGTACATCCATTGCCGGTTCATCTGCGTGCATTATATATAATTAAGTGTCCAAATTAATAGAAGTTCATCATCACATTAAAACCAAAGTGCATACATAGTTCTCATCTAACAACATATAGCTCTCCAGAGCATCTAATTAATTAAACCATACATTGAAACTATGTAAAACATTTCAATGCGAAAACACATGCGATCATAATCGCAACCAAGGTAACAATTGATCCAACGGCATAATGATACCAAGCCTCGGTATGAATGGCATATTTTCTAATCTTTCTAATCTTCAAGCGCATTGCATCCATCTTGATCTTGTGATCATCGACGACATCCGCAACATGCAACTCCAATATCATCTTCTCCTCCTCAATTTTTTTATTTTTTCCTTCAACAAATTGTTTTCTTCTTCAACTAAATTTAACCTCTCGACAATAGGGTCGGTTGGCATTTCCGATTCACATACATCCTAGATAAATAAAATCTATGTCATGTTGGTCGGCATAATTTTCATAAACAATAAATGAACCAATAGTTATAAAGATAATATACATACCAAATCCGAATCATAGACAGGACGAGGGCCGACGGGGGCGGATACCAAAACCATCGCACTATATAAGATGCAATAATAAATGTAAGAAAATGATACAAGTATCTATCTAAACATACAGGTAAGAATATTTTTCCTTTCAGAAAGAAGATAAGAACAAGAGGCTCACCACGGTGGTGTCGGTGATGAGATCGGCGCGGGTGATCGACGGCGGTGAAGACGGGGACGGGGCGTGACGGACCGCTAAATCTAGACAAATCTCGAGGAAAATGGAGCTTGGAGGTCGAGCTTCGAGAGGAGAAAGCTTAAGTAGTGTGGCTCGGGCATTCCATCGAACACCTCATGTGCATAGGAGGTGAGCTAGAGCACCACAAAGCCCTCTCCCCCTCGGCCAGAAAAAACAGAGCACTGTGCTCTGCTCTTGCGCGAGGGGGTATATATAGGCACCTCATTGGTCCCGGTTGATGACATGAACCGGGACTAAAGGGAAGCCTTTGGTCCCGGTTCAAGCCACCAACCGGGACCAATGGTGGTGGGCCAGGAGCGAGGCCCATTGGTCCCGGTTGGTCCCACCAACCGGGACCAAAAGGTCCTGACGAACCGGGACCAATGGCCCACGTGGCCCGGCCGGCCCCCTGGGCTCACGAACCGGGACCAATGCCCACATTGGTCCCGGTTCTAGACTGAACCGGGACTAATGGGCTGAGCTGGCCAGGACCATAGCCCTGTTTTCTACTAGTGATTCCTTGGCCAGCCTTCAACTAGCTCTTCGACTGAAGTAATTGATATTGTTACCATGGATGAAACTAATGACGTACAGATGGCATTAGCACCTATACATGAATTAGTTGATCTTGCTAACATGGATTAGATCGATGATGTACCAATGACATTAGCCATGGATCAAACTGCTGACGTACCAATGTCACTAGCACCTAGGAAGAATATCACTTGCACTTGATCTTTATAGTAATTTGTTAAATGATTTTTTCCGCCGTAGTTTTCTTTTCTTGCACTTGAGATTATTGCATGCTCATTTTCTATTGCATATGAGCCCTTATCCACTTAGCAATGTGTGTCAATGGCCCACACTTTTCATTCCCTATGCGCCATGAAGACAGAGTACACTGTGTGCATGTGAAGAGACCACATGTAGACGCCTTCCTTCACGAGGTGACTCAGATGTTTGAGTTTGTTGTCTTCACGGCTAGCATAAGCTCTTATTCAAACCAACTGCTTAATGAACTGGATCCCATGAATAGACTAACCATGTGTTTTTTTCCGAGAGTCATGCATCTTGTTAGATGGACGCTATCACAAGGATCTAACCAATATTAAAGCTGATCTTGCAAAGGTTGCGATAATTGACAATACTCCAGAGGTGACTTAGCTTGTCACTTAAATCCAAAGGTCATTCTTAATAGTTACGATTATAGCATTATTGACTACCATATTATTGAGATGAATCTGGAAACTTTAAATTTATGATTTTGAGAAATTGCCATGATAGATTGACGACTGAAACACTTTTGTTTCAGATGTGTTGCGGGTTTTCTAGATACAAGTGAATATTGGGATACCCATACACCTGGTCAAGTGACTCTGACATTTTGCCTCTTAAGATGATCCCCTTCTTGGAAACAATTACTGTCGTGGATGATGTCCGGCTGATCATTGTAAATAAGTGTGCCTATTAAAGATCGGATATATATAGGTCATTAAATACCACTGATTATTTAATTTGGTCAACAAAGAATCTTTCTATAGTGGAACAAAAAGTATGGTACAATAAATGGACCCCTATCTTTCTTTGTTTCAAGTTTGATGCCCTTGAGTTAGCGTACTTTTGGGCATGAGCATCAAACTTTGTGAACTGTAATTTGGTATATACCAATTCTTGATGTGCAACTATGATGCATATATTGGTACGGCTTATAGAGGAAGTTATAGGCGATGAAAGAATATGCATAGGCCTCTTTTCCTCATGAGCAAACGCATACATGATCATAATTTGTTTGTAACTTCTGGCAGTTTTGTCTCATATGAAATTTGTAATAAGAAAGGCAATTTGGTTTATGCAACTATGTGAGTTCCACTTTTGCATATTTGTAACATCTGACAGTTTTAACTCATGCATTACAAACCTAGCATTTTACCATTATCAACATGCAAGGATTGTTTTTGCCAATGAAAGAGGAATCATACGTTAGGGGTAAATCAGTGACAATGATGATTAATACATGAAGCAAGGGTAGCATGTTGAAGTTTGGTAAATCAATGACAATGATGATTAATGCAGGAAGCAAGGGTAGCATGTTAAAGTTTGTGCAACAAACTGCACGCATCGGTCTTCGGTTCCCAGCAAGCAAATTCCCTTCAGAATTTCTTCAGAACTCTCATGTGCTAGATACAATAGACATAAAATCACTGATTACTGACATTAGGCATGGGGATGAATGTCTAGGTGGCCAAAACTTATATGTTGTGATCAGGAATTATTTTGCAGGTGGTTTAAAGCCATTGGGGGTCTCTTCATTAAATATCTGGTAGAGAAAAATTCTTCAATGAGAATATAGATGTTCCTAGAACACTATCAAGAAAGCTTGGTGAAGATGAGAATACAGATGTTCCTACTGCATTGATTGCAATCTGGAACATGAACTTGGTGCCCCTGTTGGTTCTTGGGCTGCTTGTTCCATTTTAGAAGTTGCAAAAAGGGTGGAGCTATCTGTAGGTCCCTCCCCAATCCACTGCGGGCGCGCGCGCTTTACGCCATGGTGATTCTTCCATGCTTTTGTGCTCTATAAAAGAGCCCAATGGCCGTAATTGTGTGTTTTGCACACAAACAAGTCGAGAATGGAGAGGGAGTTGCGAGAATTTTCTTGGAGGGGCAGGGAATAGAATGCGGCTACAAAAGCGGAGGCGATTGTCATCGTCGTGCAAGTTACCCCCTTCTATCCCGTCTTCGAGTGGCACCTCAGGTGCCCATATCCGACAGGAGGACCTTGTCGCACTAGCGGAAGATCAGGACACACATGTTGCCTCCCTCGTTCCAGTATCTCCTATACAATTCACATTCTGAGTCATGTCTCGTTTCCCACTCAGGTTTACTATAGCCGTCTCCTTCAGATTTTATGGTATGTTGATGGGACTATCTCTCACCATCTTTTCTTTCCATGCTCGAGTTTGTTATAGCTTCATGCATATTCTGGTGCCACTTGGGCCAGTGATCCTTTGGATCGATGATCACTTTCTGCTTATTGCATTTTTTCGGTGGTTCTCATTGCTTGGAAGATTAAGAAACAAACTATAGCTTGTCGTTCGGGTGCAAAGGTTGACTTGTGAGTTATGGCTCTTAATTTTGACCACACAGGTGACTTGGCTATGGTGGTTGCTTGAGGACTTTGGTGTTTCGGCCACTACACCAACTCCTCTTTTGTCAAGAAGTACAAGTGTTATCAGTATTGCATGTGGCCTAGCAAAGCATGAGTTCAGCAAGCATATTGGTGACGATGCTTCCTTCCTGTGGTCCCATGTGCAAGATTGGGTGATTGCTCTAGGTATGCGAATTTTGAGCCACAATTAGCATATTCCTTCATGAAGGCCCAGACTAGAGCAGAACACGGCTTCTACCTCTCTAAACTCAATGGTGTTGCTCCACCATGAGTTCGAGGAGAGGGGGTATTAGAGTTGTAGACTTCCAATGTATTAGCCAATGTAATATCCTCATTCTGTAAGGATTTTTGCGTACTTACCACAATTGTGTGTGTATATTGGCCTATGGCCTCATGGAAATAGAAGTTGCATATTTTTTCACAATATACTGATCTATCTGAATTCTGATACTATATATGTTTTTATCTAATTGTTAATGTTGTTAACTTGTTATCCATAAAACTCGCAGGTAAAATTGGACAAGTAGCAAAACAGTACGTGGCCTACCCCAACTTGTTTGGGACAAAAGGCTTTTTATTGTTGTAATAGAACACCATGAAAATCTATGTGTATGTGGCAAGCCATATGTTGTGAAACATAACTAAGTTAAGTTGGGCTCCTGCCTTGGGGAAGCCGCCTTATGGGTAGCATGGTTACTAGATAGGGTTTGGAACCATGTGGTGGAAGGTGTGTTGGTGTGTGAATGACCGACTTCTGTAGACATTCACACACCAAGTATGTCCTCCGAGTGGCACGTACATGTACTCCCATGGTTTTCTACTCACTTAGAATCAGCCTACGCCGTCTCTCTTCCAGAACTTCACAATCATCGGTGCATGAAGTTTCCTATGATTAATGTATTTAACAAGGTTCAGCACATTCTTGGATTGTACGTGTATGTGCCACTTGATTGTATCCTTGGCATGGAAAAGAAATAAAATCGTGAGCAGTTGGGCTTTGGGGCCTTTTGTGCCTTGTTCCAACTCGCGGCCCCTATGCTTGTTTCTGTGCTCTGCCACCTATGTGCAATTCTGGGCTCTGCCCCCTGGGCACAATGTTACTTGACCTGGTAAGGGACATGCAAAGTTCCATTAAGAGTTCCTAGAGAAAAGCAGAGAGGGGAACTTCCTTTGCCGAATGTTGATCAATTAGAACATGCACAAGCAATGCAGTTATTATCCTCTTGGGTTTGGCTATGATCAGTGCATTCATACATTGTTTATTTTCGGCAATCCATGGAGTACGTTAGTAGCCATAACTATGCTTAATTTGTGTTGAGATGAAGCTACCAGAATGTCTTACACTCTTACTAACTTTTTTTGCAAACTGGGCATAGTTAATCGCATCTAGTTAGCTTAGTAATAGCCGCAGCTTCAATACAGGGAAGTTATAAATTGTCGCTAAGGTTTATGATGCGTGTATAACTAAATAATCGCATACAATATATATGATCCTTAGTAGTTTTCGTTATTTATTGCCTTCCATCTCAATTAATGATGGCAATGGATACAAATTAGTACATAGTCCATTATTGGTATTTAGTAATATATGAACATACCACGCACACATGATGATGTCGTTAGCCGATACTCTAATTATAGAAGGGAATCTGACTAATTTACTACTTTGGCTGATAGTGATAGAGTTACAAGTTATAGATGCTTTTTGGCTGCGGGGGATTTCCTCAATAGCGTGGACTTTAGCGTTGAGCTGAATTATCCCCACTCTGTGTGTGTGTGTGTGTGTGTGTGTGTGTGTGTGTGTGTGTGTGTGTGTGTGTGTGTGTGTGTGTGTGTGTGTGTGTGTGTTTGTGTGGCTCGCTTAATGCTTTGGAAATGGATCCTCCATGATTTGTTTTTTATATTAGATTAGAGATTTCTATTATTCATGTAGTGTGTGACACATTTTGTAAGATCGCTTTTCTATTTTTTCCCTGTAAAAGAATGCTGCATAGCTTGTGTATGCCAAGAAAAACAGTAAAACAATATTTTCTTTTTGGGGTTCAAACAACAAGTTTACATGTAGTTCTATCTTATAAGAAAAGTTAGTGAAAGGGGTCACTTGAATAGTCCCTGATTATACGACTTAAATTTTGCATCCTTTAGGACATTAAAAATAACTACCTCTGAATTACCCATTAAGTACTCTCAGTAAAAACAATCAACAATCTTGATAAAAGGGAGACAAGCAACAGTTTACGTTTGCATATTATCATATGCCGATGTTTATACATGTGCAATGGAAGGAAAATGGGCATCACGGACCAGGTAACAGATACACAATCCAATACAACTCAACAATGTCCAAGCAATGATATGCGGTAGTTGAGCATATAGAACAAGTCGATGAATGAAGTGATTAAGTAAATTAGGAAGAGTTGTGGTAGATCATTAAAAGATATTGGTTGTGAAAAGCATAAACTAGCGTTGCTCTGTACCGTGATAGTGATTTTTTACTTATGCTCTAATGTGATGCAAGATCCATGGATGACATAGAGATACAGATGCACTGAATGTATATCTTATATCAAATACTTCTGAATGGTACACTAGGAATGGATTGGGAATGGCTGCGGTTTTTTATGTGATTATGCACTGACTAGTTAATTTCGACCTGAATTATGATAATGTATTAGATTTTTTATTTTCTAATTGTTGATGGTATTATGCATAAGTGCTTGTGAGAAAAGGAAAATAGACAGGAAATAGACCATCATGAAAATCTATTTGCAACGTGCAGTTGGACGTGGCTGAGTACATCATTGTACCATATGTGATACGCACCACTAGATTGTTTGCTTGGTATATGGAAGAAATAAAATAGTGAGTCGTTGGAGCTTTTGCGGCCGTTCGTGACCATGAAGTTATGCTTAAGAGAAATGGGTAGTTCCACAAAAGAAAAACCCTTCAAATCACGCACACTCATGTGATTAATATCTCCTTTCAACTCGTCCCCTATGTCCAAATGTCTTCACCAGGTCAGGGACATCCAAGGGAAGTTGACAGGTCCTTGCAAAATAGAATGGGGAGCTTCATTTCCCGAATGCTGGTCAACTAGAACATTCACAAGCAATGCAGTTATTTTCCTCTTGGATTTGGCTATGCACAGTGCATTCATATGGTATTTCTTTTTGGTGATGCATGGTAGTAGGCTAGTAGCTATAAATATATTTCATATGTAGAACTATGAGATCGTGTGCTTAATACTCATTGAGATAAGCTACCAGTATATCCTCTTTTTTAGGAAAATAATATACTTTTTTGGGATGGCGCTATGTTAATCACATTTATTAGCTTAATAACAACCACAAAATTGCTATATGGAAGTTATCAATATCAAGCGCTGCTAGGGCTTCTCATGCATGTGTACCTAAATCATTGCCTGCAGAATGATCAGAAACAGTTCTCTTTATGTACTGTCGCCCATCTCAATTTATGAGGGCAGTGGGTGCAAGTTCGTAATAATTCATTACTGGTATTTACTAATATGCACATTCCACATAGGTACACACATGATGATGTTAATAACTGATACTTTGTTTATAGAAGCGAAGCTCATAAAAAATCTACTACCTCCTATCCAAATTAATTGCTGCAACCTCTATACAACATGAGGTGGTGTCAATTAATTTGGACTGGAGGGAGTAGTTCAACTTTGGATCGTAGGGATATAGTTATATGTTATAATGACTTGGTTATTTGAAATTTGTTTCATACTTCAGTTTTTTGTTTTGACCTTAGGAAGGTCTTCCACTACAAATTTGGTTAATTCACCAACGACTATAAGTTGAAGATGGTGTGGTTGGTTTCGTTAAAAGAAGTGGCATGGGTAAAATTTGGGACTTTGTAGAACTTGCTAGTGCTATTGTGGAAGTTATTAGTATAGAAACTTCACAACAACAGGTATTATCAAACTTCACCATGATCGTGTGATTTATGAGCCATTTCAGAAATGTTGGATCGATTTGCATCAACAATACAAAACAGAATAGAAAAGAATTTGAAGTGTTGCACTATTTCTTTCAATCAAATTGAAGTTGGTGCAAACCCAATATGTCCATGAAAGGTCTACCATAATATGTATGTAGATGCTCAAATGAGAAGGTCCACATATAAATCCATGAACAAATAGACTATTTTAGTTCAGAAAATACATATTTATTGAAGTATAGATAACTCAACGGTAAGAAAATTCTTATGTATGCACTAATGAATTCATGGGATGCCGGGCCATAGGGCTGATGGCACTGGTTGTTACTTTATTTTAAATGAAAATTTCCGAGTTTATTGCTTCTCTTCCTTTCGGTTTGCATGTTCCATTTCCATAAGTTACATTAGTTATGATGTCTTCCATGATTCCATCAACTGCAATGTTGATGCATTATTTATTCTGGCGGTAAGGTGTATACTAGCAAAATTATTCAAGTTAGGATGTTTTCCTATTAGCTTTGCTCATTCCCCTGGAATTTCTACTCCACATCATTTCATGACCTATGTTTCTTTCATTGATAGGTTTTGAAGAGGGTACTAGAGGTATGGGACCTCTAATTTATATCCATGTATTGCCAAGCTGCAGCGGCATCCCAATCCAATCCTGAACTAGAAACTGTCTTCATCCGCCACTTCAGGATCACTGGTTCTGCATTAGGAATATTAGGAATGTGGATGGGGAGTGGAACAACTTCAATAGTCTGCATCCGGCCCATCTCTCATTTTTTTCCTCTTAGCTTACCTTGACACCATGAGGGGGCCTGGCTCAAACATCTATGTAGTAAGGGGCACTTTCCCTTGGGACGGCTCTACTGATTACAATGATTTTGGCCAGTGGCTGACTCCTGATGAAGCCAGGATCATTACACATTCACACTTTGAGGCACGACAGAAACAAGCGAGCAACACTGCAATAGCAATGGTCTCGAGGAGGTATCTCATAGTGGGGGTAGCCGCTAGCTTGAGCAACCTTGAAGCTCCAGGCACCAAGACTGAAGTATCTAGTCAGCAGCCTTGCCAACAAAAGGACAAAATGGCATGCCTAATTGCCCATGATGCAAGAGGAGAGTGATCACGACCCAAAGGTGGCAATAGCTATTAGCTTGATGCCATTTGAAGCTTCGGCGACCAGTTCTCATCCAGCCCAAGAAGAGAGAATTCCGACCACCATGGTGGAACCTGGCTCCGGTAACTATGAAGGACCGATGGAAGAAGATTAGGATGTCACTTTTCTTCTTCATTCACATAGGAACATTCTTGAATGCGAAAATAAAATGAAGTCTTTGTTCGCTGGAGCAGCTATTGTGAACTTTTGATATGAGTAATGATCTGGAACGTTGGATTGAACGTTAGATTTGTCTAGATACGAATGTATCTAATACTAAAACGTGACTTGATACATCCGTATTTAGACAAATCTAAGACAAGAATTATGGGACAAAGGGAGTATTTACATGCATACATTGAACTTCACTTAAAATGAGTCTGTCCATCTCTTTTTCTGAATTTGTTGGAATTCTTTTGAAATGTTACTACTTTATAATGGATTTCTGGGTTGGCTAGATGGCTAGATCTCAACTTCCCTTGTTTCCTTATCTAACATAAGGTTTGGTTACCTATATAAGAGGGGATGGGTTGCTCTGTGTAGAGCATAGTCCAAAACATTCTTATGGATCTGCTGAAGGTTCATATGTGGGCTGGCATGTAATAATAGGTTTAGCTTTGATCTTGTATATATATTCCGCTTTTACTGTCTCAGGTCAAATGATGTTGACTTGAGGTTGAGGGCAGTCTATTTTGTCCTTTTGATATTAAGCTTTTCAATGCATAGAAAAACATTGCTAATCTTTCAACCGTTTGAGGTGCATATGTGGGTATGTCATATTAATTACAATCAAATAGCAAGCTTCCTCTTTTTGTAGTTTGTGATGATCGGTTGCTGCTTTGCACAAGACATGATCCCTCTATCAATTTCAGTTTCAAATGGCACCGGTCGGGCATTCATTCATATATGTCACGGGAATGTCATGTCATTGTTTGGTGATAAGCATAGGTAGCAGCAATTGATGAAGCCCGAGCTAGCTAGCTAAAAGATTCTTGGAAGGTCATGCGTATGATGGGATATATATGTTGCTTCTGATGGCACTTCTAGAAGTTCTTATGGGCAAGAACTAATACACTACACTGCTCCCAAAATTAAAGTGGTAGATGCACTTTCTCTTTCTAGATCCTGCCATGACACTTCTCCCAAAATTAAGGTGCTAGATGCACTTCTCCCAAACACCAAAAATTCTCTTCTACAAATCCACCATCATGCAGTCCCGCTGCCTCTTGTCGTGGTGATTCTTCCACGCTTCCGTCCTCTATAAAACCTCCTTATGGTCAAATGTGTGTGTTCTAAACACAATCGAGTCGAGTGGAGATCAAGAGAAAGTCACATGAATTATGAAGGGAGCAATGGAGGGAGGAGGAGCTCGTAATATTGGGATCCTAACTCCCATGAAAATACCCATGGACGTCATAGAAATTATGTGACGTCTCCCCTGGAATCTAGATCATCGCCTCCGTCGTATCTCCTTCCCTTGCCGGTATAATCTCGCTCCCCCTCCCTCCCTCTCTCCCTCCCACACAAAACAACATGCCAGAAGTACGAGTAGCTTCTAGTACTCTTGTTAAATTGTGATCTAAATTCTATCGTATTGGACTAGACGTAGTACATATGGTGTGGGCCTTTGCGTTGGTACCGACGCGTACGAGTACAACTCGTTTACTTGTCCTCCAAGGACTCTCATGTATTGCCCTCATATATACCCCATGTAGTCGCACCTCAGACGGTCTGTCGTCTCGTGCTTGTAATACTCCTCCTCATAGTGATTGCGCCTTTGTGCGTCCGTGGTTTCTTCCCGCAAGGGTTTCCACATAAAAATCCGTGTGCTCTCGTGTCTCATTTATTCTCGTTATTATCTAACAAGTGGTATACAGAGCCAAGGTTCAGATTAGGGTTGCCTGTGCCGCCGCCGCACGCGTGTCTTGGCGATCCGTCTAATCCGACAGCAAATCGATTTCCACTGCTGCATCGCCTACGAAGCCGTCGAGTCTCCCGCGTCGTTGCCGGGGAAACATCATCAAAGAAATGTTGTAGTTTTGTGGTATTTCTCATACCGTGGTTTTCTTTTGATATCTTAAAAAAGGTCCCGAGCTCTTTTTAAAAAACTGAACCGAGCGAAAAGTCAGCGTCTCCAACTCCTTATCATTATTTGTTAATCGTGGTGTAATTTTATATCCTGACTATTAGGCGTTTTTAGTTAGGTGATTAACTTGTGTTCCGTTGGTCTCTCGAGTCCATGTTCTTCTGGCCGTTGTTTCCAACTATTGCTCTGTCCAATCAGCGATCTAGTATGCATCTATTGACTCGCGCTAGCAGCTAGAAGAGGCCGAGAGGACTTGGCTTGCATGGCATGGCTGCATGCGTTGAACGACAGCTTTTACATGCTGATCAGCTCCTTAAGTGTAGCTGAGTTCGTTGCAGTCAGCCAAAAATTACAAGAAAACAACATTTGTCAAACGAATAGGTGGTTTCAGCAAAACAGAGAAAAACCATGGTTTAGACAAACCGACTCACATTGAAAAGCTGAGGTTTTGGATTCCCACGGTTTTTAAAAGATAGTGCTGCCAAACTAGGCCATACTCTCTACTCCAACACATATTGACATAGATAGATACGGCAGCCTTGTCGTGCTATTCGTTTGTTTGTCAGAAGAATGATATATTTTTTTATAAATTTCTAGCAATTTGTTGATTTCTTTTTGAAACTATGATGATTTTTATAGCAAATTTGGAAACTATACACCCTAATGCATAAAAATCAAAAGTATCACCTTGTCGGTCTCCTGTTGGCCGAAGAGGGACTTTTCGGTCTACAGTTGGCTGAAGAGGGTCTTTTCGGCCAACCATTGGCCAAAGAGGACTTTTCGGCCAACCGTTGGCCAAAAAGGGGTGTTCGGTCAATGGTAGGCCAAAAAGTGGTCTTCGGTCAACACCTGCTCTTCTGTTTTAAAAAATTCATATCAATTAGGATTTTTAGTATTTTAATTTGATTATTTTTACATTAGATTATAAATTTTATGAAGTTTCTGTAAATATCAAGTTTGACTAGATTTGAAAATTTGAATTTAAATTTTCATGAATTTGCTCAAATCACTAGATTGCCTATAATTTGAGCTAGGAGTATTTTTTGGATTATTCTTTTAATTTGAGCTATTTCTTTTAATTTTAAGTGGAGTGTGAAACACTCTCTAAGAGAAGTCATAAGTGTGAAACACTCTCCGATGATGATGACGAAGCTGCAAACACTTATGACTTCTCTCAGACAGTGTTTCACACTCCACCACTAGCACCGACGCAGGAGACACAGACCGTGTCAGACGATGTTATCTACGGTCGTGGACACCGTGAGGCTCGTTTTATAAGTTGAGAAGAGAAGATGGCGAGAAAGAAGATGGCGGGAAAGAAGATGGCGGGAGAGAATGGCGGGAAACAAAATGACAGGGGAGAATGGCGGGAAAGAAAATGGCGGGACAGAATGGCGTGAAAGAAAATGGCGGGAGAAAATGGAAGGAGAGAATGGTGGCAAATAAAATGACGGGAAAGAAAATGGCAGGAGCAAATAGTGGCAAAGAATGGCGGGAGAAAATAGCGGCAAAAATGGCAGGAAAGAAAATAGCGGGAGAAAATGGAGGGAAAGAACGGCAGGAAAGAAAATGAAGGATAAAAGAAATAAAATACAAAAAATACTACAAATAAAATATCTACTGTTAACTTAACAGAAACTAAAAGAATATGTCAAAAAAACTAAAGAAAACAATTCAAAGCAATTAAAATTAAAAAAATAGCTCAAATTAAAAGAATCATCTAAAAAATACTTCTAGCTCAAATTATAGGCAATCTAGTGATTTGAGCAAATTCTTGAAAATTCAAATTCAAAGTTTCAAATCTAGTCAAACTTGATATCTACAGAAACTTCATAAAATTTCTAATCTAATGCAAAAAGAATTAAATTAAAATATTAAAAATCCTAATTGATATGAATTTTCTAAAACAGGAGAGCATGTGTTGGCCGAAGACCACTTTTCGGCCTATTGTTGGCCGAAGAGTCCCTCTTCGGCCAACGGTAGGCCGAAAAGTCCCTCTTCGGCCAACGGTAGGCTGACGGGGTGAAACTTTTGATTTTTATACTTTAGGATGTATAGTTTCCGAATTTGCTATAAAAATCATCATAGTTTCAAAAAAAAAAAATCTTTGTTTTCCTCATACAGGAGGGTGCACCTGTGACTCAAATGTCTTTTAACACCAGGAGAAAGGGTTGCCTCTGCTTTCTTCGGTAGGGGTGCCGCCATCGCTTCCGGTGTCCCATATATCTTAGCATTGGACCTGATTGATCATCACCCAAGCCTCGCCTCGCTTCTACATTTCGACTACTCTTTTATTTCCTTTTTCTTAATTAAGCTAAGATCTGAGTTTTGATCTCATTAGACTAACTAGCACAGTATAATAGACAAGGCACTACATACTAATTTCCCCTAACGGAAATGCTGCCGCTCCCTCCTAGATCCAGTTTCCACCCAACCGATGTCGAGCTCACCCTCTACTATCTCAAGAGGAAGCTACTCGGAAACAAGTTGCTCTGCAATATATGTTGTTACAGAAGTCGATATCTACAAATACGCCCCTTGGGATCTTCTAGGTATATATATTCTTTTTATTTATTTATTACCCCCTGTTGTATTACTACCATTTTCAACCACATGTTTATATCTACATGTGCCTGTCCTAAAAAAAAAAAATCTTATAACCGATTTGTTTCTTCAACTTGGTTCAGCGAAATCTTCAATGCCGACTAGGGATCTCCAATGGTATTTCTTTTGCACTCATGGTAGGAAGTACTCTGTCAGGTCAAGAATTAACCAATTAACCCAAGCTGGCTACGGGAAAGGACAGGCAAGTGGTGTATGAATCTCACACTGTTGGGATGAAGAGAATCTTGGTGTTTCATGCTGGCAAGGTGCCCAAGGGTACAAGAACTGACTGGGTTATGTATGAATATAGGCTCGTCGAAGGTGAAATACCTGACGTTGGTATTAGACTGGTATGCTTCTTTCCCCTCTTTCTTTGTTCTAGTTTCACCATCTATTGCATATGTATGAATACTAGAATATAACCAAAATAAATACGTGTCTTGCATCTATTTCCCATCCTAGCCTTCTATAAGATAGCTTCACTCATGTTGCACAACAACATTAGCTCCTCCTTGGATGAACCTATCGCTCATGGGACTCAGAAGTGACCCATGGAACTCAAGTGCTCAAGTCAACACCAACCCCACCACTTCTTCTCCACTCTTCAACATCCCTCATCATTGGAGTGTTGCAGTGGCCCTAGACGGGGTGCATGTCGGCGGTGGTTGGATGCCGGGGCAATGGCCATGCCATTGCTGCTGCAGTGCAGCGGCTGGTCGTGTTGGCAACGACAGCGGTGATTTGCGATAGAGGTTTCCCGTTCCCTGATTCATCACAACGATGGATCTTCCAGGTTCCCATTAGCATGGTAGCGGCGAACGCATCTTCCTAGTCCCTCATAGAAGTGATTTGCAGACTTGCGTGTTCGCGTGCGCGTCGACCCATTTGCTCTGGGCGGTGCGATCCCAAGGTGCTAACCATCTCTACGGGGCACAAGGTTGGCCAGTTGTATGTAACCTATGTATTAGAGGTTCTCAGTATCTTGCTTTGGTGATTGGCTGTCCCCACTCGGTGCAGAGGTTGGATTGCTCGGCATGGCCCATGATGGCGCCTGCAACGATAAATCTGGTGAATCTACTTCTTGTCAAGTCACTCCGCAGGTTTGCTGGTCCCTCCTTCCCTTTCTTGCTCCCGGCTGGCTGCCAGATGATCCATCCTCTTGCTTCCGGCCGCCAGATGACCCAGGCGCGTCACCGGGTTTCATTACTCCGATCAAACAGACGGGAATTAGCTGTCGTGGCATGGTTCAGTTTCAATGGCCTGGTCGTTTTCCAGTGGCTTTCTCTCGATCTCTCCTCGGCCCAATTGTGTGAAAAACACACAACTCAACCATCAAACAGTTTTATAGAGGACGTAATCTCGTAAGTGTTAAAGAATCATGAGGCACTAGGCATGCATGATACTTAATTTGGGAGAAGTGCATCGAACACTTCAATTTCAGGAAAATGTCATCATCTGATCTAAAAAGAAATATCCTTACTTTGTAAATGACACCCAGAATAGAAGCTTGTGTGATTGTGTAGTATGTAGAAGTGACGTGTGTAGAGCAGGTGTTTCATGGCTGCTGTTGTAGTTTTTGAGTGATGTACCCTTAATGGAGATGTGTTGCGCTCATGCTGTCATGCATCCTGTGCACATGTATGAATATTGGAATGGCGCCGTCCCAGTCGACGAAAGGAAGGTATTGGTTGATAGTGTGGCACTGAGGGCAATGGTGTCATCCCCATCGATGGAAGGACCAAGGGACGGGTATCGCCATTCCTCGCTTCTTGGTTTTTCATCTAGATAATTGGGGTTTTGTAACTTTGTTGCCCTTTTCCTTTACTCATGATGGCCAGTATTCTCTTTGTGAAGTGCGTGTCCATGGGACAATAGTCTTTCTTTTTTCATATTCATATGGATAGGTGGCCCGCCGGAACGGGCGAGTCCGTGCATGAAAGTGTTGGGGCTAGGCGCTATAGAGTAGTAGTCAAGGGTGGGCCGCAGTCAGTCAGTCAGGAGTTAGCGAACCCACCCCCGTAAAAAAGTCTCCTTTGTTACATTGTTCATTCAAGCATCACGTACGCTCGCTCGTTACACGCCCTACCGGCCTACCCCCATCCCGCGCCTGCTCCTAGTCAAATCTCCACCTTGCCCCCAGTGGCGGCGGCAGGGGTATTCCTGGGATTTCCAGGGAATACCCAAGTTTTTGGCAAAAAATAATAATTTATATACGCACTTATACATCCCCCAAGCATTTAATCAAGCCACAATCTAAAGCCCAAAGCGGCAGAGCACCCGAGAGCAACCCACTTGTCACCCGACTGCATCCAGTACTCCAGTCCACGCCACACACGACACGAACCAGCCTGTCGTCGGATTCCCAATTCCCTAACCTAGCTGACGCTTGACGGAGGCCGGCCTTCAACTGGCCTGTGGGAGTAGCATGATCCAGACATCAGTACGCTTCTCCCCTGCTCGGCTGTCCCGACCTAGCTGTTGCAGTGATGGAAGCGATGGCGCCGCAGTGGACGACACCACCAGGGCTGCAGGGCACCCGTGACCAGCAAGCAAGTTTCCGGCCCAGGTAATTTTCTCCTATGATTTATAGCGAATCCCAATCTTCTTTATGAAATTATAAGAACGAATCACTGTATTGCTTGATGAAATTTAGAACGAAAATGTCTGTCCATGCCACTGCCACTGATTGCTACTTTGTTTGGTGAAATTTAGAACGAGTCACTGTATTCTTAGATCAAGATAATTTTGGCATCATGTTGATGGTTCATGAATCCTTTCCATCTGCCAACTATTAAAATGAAAACCATAGTAATCATCTAGAAATTTTCAGACATATGAACTATGCAAACAACTTTAAGCACAGGAGGTTTAACTATCATAAGAACATACTCTCTCTGTCCCATAATGTAAGACGCATTTTAACACTAGTGTAGTGCAAAAAAAAACGTCTTACATTATGGAATGGGGGGAGTAATTTTCAGCAAGCATACTACATGAAATGCAACTGTGTATTGTTAAATTTTCAAAAGAAAACAAACCCAAGAAATTATATATTGGCATGATCAAAACTCCAAAAGTGCTATTGAAATATTGAATGTGGCCACTTGGAGCTCTACTCATTGCCAGGCTGTACATGTGTGCATTAGCAACTGATTGCTACTTTGTTTGATGCAATTCTAGAACGAATCAGATATTTTTCTTACGTTCTTGTAATGTAAGAATCTGCATCATTCAGACATTTTAGTTTGTTTTCTATTGCATTGACAAAAATAAATCTGGCTTAGCCACTTTCTATTGCATTGCAAAAAAAATCTACAATGAATACCTAGGAGCAAATTCCTGGCTCCGCCACTGCTTGCCCCTCACGCCCACACTCCGCTGCTCCGTCATCACCAATTGGTCCTCGTTGTAGAAGTGCATGCTCTAGCCAATGCAATCAAAAGACCGATCTTATGGAAGAGACTAGGCAACACATTATACGTCAACACTCCCCTCACGTGTGGCTCCCTCAGGCCTAAACGTGGACCGGAAGTGGGCTGCAATTTAATTGCGCCAGCCGGGTCTTGAACTCAAGACCTCTTGGCTCTGCTACCAGGTAGAAGTGCATGTTCTAGCCAATGCAACCAAAACACCGATCTTATGAAAGAGACTAGGCAGCACATTATACGTCAACACTCGTCTGGCATGAGATCGTCGTCCAAGCTGCCACCGAGCATGATGATTACGACGAGGAACGAGAGCGAGAGCGGAGCAGTCGTGTCGAGGCAGATGATGTCGTCACCGCCACCAGGATTCATCGTTGCCGCGGCCGGCCGACGGCCGTCTTCGAGTCACTTCGCAGGTTCGTTCATCCCTCCTTCCCTTTCTTTTTTCTGGTCGGCTACCATATGATCCATCCTCTTGCTTCCAACCGCAAATGACCTGGCAAGTGTCACCAGGTTTCATTACTCTAATCAAACAGACGGGCATTAGCCGTCGTGGTAGGATTCAGTTTTTGTGGCCTGGTCGTTTTCCTTATTTGAAAGATCTAGCGAAGTGCTGGCTTTTTATATAGTAAAGCACAATCCATGGTACCAATGATGAAAGTAAATCAAACATGGAGAGAAAACAAAGAGGGCATGCATAGCTGTCGATCTCTCATGATGGATCCCCGTATCTTTCAGCCGCCTTGTGGCTGCCCTGCGTATCCTTGATGATCACCGCGACGATCTTTGTTGTGCTCCCATCACATGGGCAGATCAAAGAAGGAGATGAAGAGAGGTTATAAAAGCGGAGGGAGAAGAGAATACCTCCCATGGGTGCAGGGGACACGAGGAAGTCTCCTGCTGGCGGTAGCTGATGACTGATCGGCTACTAGATTGAATTTCGGTACGACTGAACAAGTGGGTGAGGAGAGGACTCTATGGGCTAGGAATTTATGAAGAGTTGTGGCGGCTCCACAAGGGAGTCTGAGGGGATTTCAAGTCGAACGACGGGTTTCACGTATCCAAAACGTATCCCAGGCGTATCAAATATTATTTTCTATTTTTTGAAAAAAAATCGAGGGACACATATCAGGCCCGGGATACATATCGGGCCATATTGGGGCAGTATCCGGCTGGATACGCACGCTTTCTGAAGTATCCTCGCAACGTAGCTCGTGATCTCTACTTGAGTCGATTGTGTGTAAAACACACATGTCTGGCCATAAGGCAGTTTTATAGAGGATGTAGATGTGGAAGAATTGCCATGACAGGAGGCACCGGGCTTGCATGATGGTGGATTTGCTAGAAGAGAATTTTTTGTGTTTGGGAGAAATGCATCTAGCACTTTAATTTTGGGAAAAGTGCCATCACCGGATTTAGAAAAGGTGCATCTAGCACTTTAATTTTGGGAGTAGTGTCAGTGATACATTAGTTGCCCATAAGAACTTCTAGAAGTCCCGTTATAAGCAACACATATATCCCTCATGTGATACATTAGTTTTCTTGTTAATGCCGTGCGGACATCTGTATTCTCACTGAAGAAATTTGCTCTACCAGATGTTTAATGAAGAAGGCACTCCAATGGGTTTAAATGGTCTACAAAAGAATTCCTGATCACAGCATACAAGTGTTGGTTACCCAAGCATTTACCCATGCCCTCAGCAATATCAGTGATTTATGTCTATTCCAGCTAGCACATGAGAGTTCTAAAGGAATTCTGAAGGGAAATTTGCTTGCTGGAAGGTAAAGACCGGTACTTCTTGCATCAATCATCTTCATCATTTAATTATCTTTAGGCATGTGTTAGCGCAGTCCCAGTGCACTACATCTTAGTCTTTTATCTAAAATAACCTTTATTTCATGTCTTTTGTGAGAGAAAAGTCATGAGATGCCTTAGTATTGGTCCTAAGATCTATATTATCTAGATTAACATATGATTGCTCTCTTTTTCCTTATTAAATAGGGTTCCACATCAGATTCTTACCTATGAAATTGTGCTAAGATACAAGCATTGGGAGTGTCCTTACACCATCTTTAGAAGATCACTTAGGACACTTAAATGCCATGATTGAAGATTTGGATGATTGGTCGATGTTTTGAATGAAATCAGACTATTCATAAGAATTGGATAGATCAACACAATCACCGTAACACTTAAGTCTTCGTATGTAATTTGGACTCAACAATAATTGTTTGCAACGAAAAGCCTCTTTAGCATCATCTCATGTAAGATTAACTTCATCAGCAAGTTTCCTCCTTGAGTAATGGTCTGAGCACTGGTAGATATTTGAAAGACAAACACTTAACCCTTCATGGTTAAGAAATCCCATAGTTCCTGAGAAGAAGAGAGGTACTCGAGAGCCTTGCTGCCATATTGTTTGAACATGATAAAGAGAAGTCCAGATATGCTATTTTGTAGCCAAAAAGATATAGATAAGCGGGCAAGCATTTCACCATCTATGATGTGTAACTTAGCATCATTGCTGTAATTCATATCAGAAGGAAGCAGCATGTTGAACAACTGCTTATCGGTCCAGAGTGGACTATGAGTGCATATATTTAATTATTGATGGTGTTGGGGTCAGTGGGTGTGAATGGCATAACCTTCGAGATTGTTAACATGTATGCAGCAGCTAGATCATTTGTTAATGAAACCAAGCTTTTGTGCTCTAATACCATGTTCGGAATATGCAACTTGTATTCCATGAGGGCCAATGGCTCTCTAGCAATGGGGAAAATATACATGCTAGAATACAACTCTAACAACTTCGACCATCTTGCACATTCAACAGTTGGTGGCTTAAGCTAACTTGCTCTCCAAGTCATCTCTTGATTATGTAGGTTGTGGGACATTTCAATGCCAACAATCCCCATCAAAATCACCCTTAAAAGGTGCACATTGCAGTGGTTGACTGAAACAATCGAATGAACTCGCTTTAGTTTGGCAGATAGTACAATATGGGAGTGTTGACTACAACATGCGCTGCTACCCCCTCCAGTCCTTCCCTGCTCCTTCAATTCTATTCTTGTTGGTGCAGAGGACCGGTGTAATTGGTAGCTTCTTGATATTAATATATCCCTTTAGCGGAAAAATAATCAACAACAAGTCCTATGTCACCAACGTTCTTGGCCTTCAGAGCGCAGCTATGGGAAATGGAGCAAGTTGTTCCTCATCATCTTTGTCAAGTTTGGAGCCAGGGACCACATCA
Organism: Triticum urartu; assembly: GCF_056163025.1. NCBI lineage: Eukaryota > Viridiplantae > Streptophyta > Magnoliopsida > Poales > Poaceae > Triticum > Triticum urartu. The sequence continues at coordinate 476,384,159 of NC_141873.1, read as the reverse complement.
AATGCTCATCCCCATACAAGGCATATGACAGCGCCATCAAGTCTCTTTCATGACCACTAGGAATCATGTTATTTGATAGCTATCACCACTGGCATATTTACTCATAAGATTACACTAATCAAGCACGTAATGATTTGCGAGCTTACAAATGCATCAAAAGAAATAGCAAATCCTACACAAATCCCTCTTATTGCCAATAATTCCCTTATTTTTCAAAAATGTAATCTCCAGAAATGTTTCTAAAATCCCGAGAGCACTAAAAAAAGTTGAACACTGAAGTCCTCGTCGTTGGAGATGTTATGTGGCCATTTGCCCCTGTCAAGGAAATGTCCCATGCCCATGGTGCTTGTGCGGGACATAACCTCCCACTCCCGAGCACCAAGGTCTAGAGTTTGGCCTCGCTAAAGAATGTGCCTTGCAACGCCGTGTTCAGGCTATGGAGCCCACATGGTTGCCTCTCTTGCAGCTTATGTTACATCATCCCCATGTTGCCCGTCCCGGACTCCTTTCCTCCCATGCTCCTTCAAAAAAACTCCAATGACTCCCTCTCGATTTCTCCTTGTTTTGGATTGTGTGTAAAGAACACGTTGCCCCAGCGATCGAGCTGTTTCATATCAGTAAGTTTGTGACCTTTGTCATTTCAGTGATTTGAACAAGCTCTGTATTGTTAATGAAAACAGATTGGAAAGTTGATCTTGCAAAATGTGTTAACTTCCATACTGGGTCAGAAGCTTCATCGCACGTTTCCCTTTTGCAATTTCAAGGACTGTACACCAGACACCTTCTGGAATCTGGAGAAGTAACTTCATGCTACTCTATTCTCATTACATATATTCTTGTGCATGGTTTGTCATTCATATACATTTTGGTACCGAATAAAATTCAACTAGGAATTGAAAATTTCTACTTTTACTAGCTTCAAACCATACAGCTGCTTTGTTATGCACAACATAACAAATATCATAATTGGTAGGATAGTAGCATGCATAACAAAAGCATTTAGAAAGGGTTGAGCTAGGTGCGTGGGGTTGGACAAGATAATTTACCTTACACTAAAGTCCCTGCTGTTGGAGATGTCGTGGGATCCCTCGCCGTCGGCGAGAAATCACCATGGCGATGGTGCCAGCACGAACCATGACCTCCCACTCATGAGCGTCAAGGTCTGCAACGATCTCTAGGAGGTCAGCCTCGCAGAAGAACGGGCCATGCAACACTGTATTTAGGCTATGAAGCCCGCACAACTGCCTCTCTTTCAGCTCATGGTAAAACATACCCATGTCCCTCGTCGTGGCCTCCAAACCTCCTTCAAAATAACTCCGAGGAGTCCTCCCCAATCTTTCTTCCATTCAATTGTGTGAAGATCGCGTGGCCACGGTCTATTTTATAGTCCCGCGGCGTTGGGGGAGGAGCATGAGGAGACATGTCGGGGTTAATCGCAAATTGGATTAATCAATGAGCGTGATTACTGCGAGGGCTGGAGGGATACCTGGGTGGCGTTGGGTCGTGGTCTTTCTTGTGGAGGCTTGTGATACGTCTCCAACGTATCTACTTTTCCTAACACTCTTCCTCTTGTTTTGGACTCTAATTTGCATGATTTGAACGAATCTAACCCCAGACTAACGTTGTTTTCAGCAGAACTACCATGGTGTTGTTTTGTGAAGAAATAAAAGTTCTCGGAATGGAACAAAACTTTGCGAGCATTTTTTATATCAATAATAAGAATTTCTGGAACCAAGACCTGCTGGAGAGGGGCACCTGGGTGGGCACAACCCACCAGTGCACGCCCCCCCTCTCCTGGCGCGCCCAGGTGGGTTGTCCCCACCTGGAAGCCCTGTTCTTCCTCGGGAGGTCAGATCTAGAGTCCGTTTGGGGCTCCGAAGAGGGGGCTCCTCGTTCTTCGTCATCACCAACCCGTCTCCATCCCCAATTCCATGATGCTCCCCACCAGGAGTGAGTAATTTCTTCATAGGCTCGCTGGTCGGTGAGGAGTTGGATGAGATTCATCATGTAATCGAGTTTGTTTTGTTAGGCTTTGATCCCTAATATCCACTATGTTCTTAGATTGATGTTGCTATGACTTTGCCATGCTTAATTCTTGTAACTTTGGGCCCGGGTGCCATGATTTCAGATCTGAACCGTTTATGTTATCATCATTATATCCATGTTCTAGATCCGATCTTGCAAGTTATAGTCACCTACTACGTGTTATGATCTGGTAACACCGGAGTGACAATAACCGGGACTTCTTCCGGTGATTACCGTAGTTTGAGAACTTCATGTATTCACTATGTGTTAATGCTTTGTTCCAGTTCTCTATTAAAAGGAGGCCTTAATATCCCTTAGTTTCCAATATGGACCCCGCTGCCACGGGAGGGTAGGACAAAAGATGCCATGCAAGTTCTTTTAATAAAGCACGTATGAGTATTTACGGAATACATGCCTACATTATATCGATGAATTGGAGCTAGTGCCGAATAGCCCTAGGTTATAACTGTCACATGATGAATATCATCCAACGAGTCACCGATCCAATGCCTATGAATTTATCTTATATTGTTTCTACTAAGTTACTACTGCTACCATCATTGTTACGCTTGCTACAAAATTACTGCTATCACTGTTACTGTTACTATTGCTGCTGTCACTACTATCAAAACTATCAAACTACTTTGCTACCGATCACTTTGCTGCAAATAATTAATCTCCAGGTGTGGTTGAATTGACAACTCAGTTGCTAATACCTTCAAATATTCTTTGGATCCCCTTGTGTCGAATCTATAAATTTGGGTTGAATACTCTACCCACGAAAACTGTTGTGATCCCCTATACTTGTGGGTTATCAGCTTGCGGCAGAGCTTTTCTAGCGACCTATGGCACCCGCCATACCTTGATCCGGGCACGATCACTCCTATCCCCGAATCATCGAAGGTGCGGAGGCGCCATTGGAGCTGCTGGAAACCTCAAACATGGTCTACAACTCATCTTAATGAAGAGACCGAACCGTTTTTCTCTTAGTGAACTTGGCCTTCGGTCTTTGTTCTGCTGGAAGACTTTCTAGTTTGTCATGATCTTACAAGTTTGGCAACAATGATGGTTTGGACTAAAAGGCATAGGCACTGGAATAATCAGATACGGATGCGTTCAATGATTGCCATGGCCAAGAGGGGAGAGGGGCACTTGGACGACGCATAGCGAAATCCAAGGCTACAAATGTATCAATCGAAATAGTGAATCATAATCTAGATGTTACCACAATCACCATTATTGCTTACAAATTCCTTTTTCTAGCAATTTCACCTCCATAAAATAAAGTAATTGGGGCGACCAGAAATTGATCTAAACACTGAATTTGCAGTCATCGTAGATGTTGTGGGATCCCACGCCCTCGGCGGGGAAATCCTCCGCACCCATAGTGCCAACGTGAAACATGACCTTGTTGCTCGCTGCTCGTGGCCGTTTAGGTATGTGGGTATCTGGAGGTGGATATCTCAGCATTGAACGAGCCTGATTACTGGAAGTGGCCGGGGAGGGACATCTGGATGGCATGGCACTACAGTCTATCCGGTGGTAACATCAGGCTGCATATTGGCCGGGGCCGCTGAATGTGACCGTGTTCATCCTTTGGGTACAACAAGAGATTTGGGAGAAGAGAATTTTGGGGGTTTGGACAAAATGCATCTAGCACTTCATCCTTGAGAAATATGTTATGACCGTATCTAGAAAGAAATGTTCTTGGTAAATGACACCCACATTGGATTTTTGTGTGATTGTGTAGTCTATATGTAAAGCAGGTGTTTCATGGCTAGTATTGTGTTACTGAATATGCTTTTGTGTTCTAGGACCCTTGTGTGGAACCATTTAGCGACTTCCAACTGTTAGCTTTAGCTTTCATCATAATGTCGTGTAATTGTAGAGACCAATGCTAGAGCAAATTCATCAGAAAAGCTTTTGGTTCTTTCATAATTGATTCGCTAATAAATTATACTAACCAAACCAATGGATATGCTACTTCAAATAAACTCAATACCATCACAAAGAGGTATAAATATCGAAAAAGGATTCCGCCCTGCTTTATATATAAATCAAACCGCCAGAGCCACAAGATCCAACAAAGGTTCACACCACGCACACAGGAAACACACACACAAAGTTCAAGAGGGATCTGCTGAGGGCACACCTCAACAAGCCCTAAATAAAAAACGAAACAAGGGGAAGCTCATTCCCACACATGGCTAATCCGGCTCGAGAGGTGGTGGAGGAAGCGGCGACACCAAGCGGAGGGCCATCGCACGAAGATCTGCAATGAGAATTTCGATGGCGTCTCGGTCTTGTGGGCGGCTAAGCGACCACCAGAGCTACAAATAGCCACACACTTTTAAAACCGCATCAGTAGCCCGTTGAAGAGGTGCCCGCTGGATCACTAGTTTATTGCGGACTGTCCAGAGCGTCCAAGAGAGGATCCCAATACCCAACCACCTAATGTGGCGTCCATGCTGCGGAGAGGCCTAGATTTCCGCGAATAGGTCGGGGAATTTGTTGTTGCACCAAGGCCCACCGATCACCTCCCGAAGCAACTCCAAAGGAATTTTGCGAATACGCAAGTGAAGAAGATGTGATTCGAGTCCTCTGCTGTCACACACAAGGGGCAAATCCCATCACCAAGGCTATTCCTTCTCTACCCCAAAAGGTACCCAGCTCCGGATCCATTTCCACAGGAAGTTCCGGATCTTCAGAGGGAGTCTAATAGCCTAGAGATCAACAAGGGGCTCTAGGTCGGGCTCTATCGCAATAGCCTGGTGATGTCGCTTGAAACTGCGTCGGTATTTCCCCAAAGAGGAAGGGATGATGCAGTACATCTACGGTAGGTATTTCCCTATATTGTGAAACCAAGGTATCAATCCAATAGGAGAACCAAGCAACACTATGTAAATGGTACCTGCACACAAGGAACAAATACTTGCAACCCGACGCGTATGAGGGGTTGTCAATCCCTACTCGGGTAATGGCGCAGAAATTGTCAAGTTAACGGAAGAATATTTGTGGTAGATTGGATAAATAGCTCTCGATAAAATGTGAAATAAAATAAGTAATAAAAAGTGTAGCAAGGTATTTTTGGGTTTTTGAAATAATAGATGTACAAAAGCAAATATGATAAAGAATAGACCCGAGGGTCGTAGATTTCACTAGTGGCTTCTCTCAAGAAATAGCTCACAGTGGGTAAACAAATTACTGTTGGGCAATTGATAGAAGATCGAATAATTATGATGATATGCAAAGCAATGATCAATATATAGGCATCATGTCCAAGATTAGTAGACCGACTCATGCCTGCATCTACTACTATTACTCCACACATCGACCGCTATCCAGCATGCCACTACAAGAAATATGTCAACTTGTGACCACCACTGAATGGTCACAAATTTCCATTTGTGACCTTTTTGTGACCAAAAACATAAGGTCAAAAGCTGGCTGTCGTAAACTGACTATAGTGACCTTTCTTCTGGAATGGTCGTAGACGTTTATGACCAAAATACGTCTACTGTGGCGTTTTGGTCACTAGCAACCTCCCCAGGCCACGTAGGCATCCAGCGTGGCAATCTGACGTGGCACAAGATTCAGCCCGGTCCAATTCAGTTTTCTACATGGGCCTAGCCCAACAATTCGGCCTTTTTAATGTATTTTTTCTTGTTAATTTTGACTAGCTACATGGGCTTGGGCCATTAATTCAGCCCTTTTTTCTAAGATGCATCCTTTTATAGTCTACTGGTTTTTTTATTTTCGTCCTTTTTTTCCACTGGTCCCACCAATCAGATTGGTCCCACTTGTCATGCTTATCACAAAATTGATCCCACACATCAAAAGTTTCAAAATCTGTCAAACAACCATTATAACTTGTCAGGTTTCCGTTTCACGGGTATTCAAAGCACATACACAATCATTGTTTCGAACAGACCAAAGAGCAAAAAGCACATACAAGTTGGTCCAAAACAATACTGCATTAATCTATTACAATCGTTATAGTATATTACAACCCAGATATGCCTACAACTACAACACATAATATGCTACTCTTTGCTGATATGCTTCACAGCTTCGGACATGGATTCACACTTCACCTGTGCAAAAAATTGTACAAGTTACATTCCAGTAAACAAACTGTACAAGTTGACGATTCCCTGCTGCATATACATATCACTTGTGTCATGTTTGGGGGTTCAGAATGTACACAACATGTTTATGGTAGATGAACTGCAGCTGCTAGGAATAGTAAAGCAAAGATGTACTGCCACTAATCAGCAAAGACATAACATTTTCTCAGAGTTAATGATAGCATATTTAACCGTAAATAACAGAATAATGCAATAAATTGGTATAGAGCAAGGTACTGAGCATAGGCCAGGTCAACAATAAATTGGTACTAAATCTAGAAATCACCATCTAAAATTTAGTTAATGAGACATTTTAGAATCAACTTGACAATTGATAGTAATGTTTGCATAGGACACATCCAGAACTAAAATTATACATAAATGCCTAAATTTCAATGCCCGATGCCCAAAATGTAAGATGATGGTTCTGGAAAAATAGTGAACTTCCAACCAGATTTAAAGAAAAGAAAATAGAAAGGTGCTGCCATGACCAAATCCTAACCGGAATGCATTTAATAAAATGGATTGCTTCTAGCTGCTGTAATGACATGTTCCATTAGGCCATGATCAAGTACTCCAGACCATTGCATGCTTTGCAAAAAGAAATACTAGATGAATCTCATTAACAGGAGCACTAGGTGATTAGTGGAAGTAATCTGCAGATTACACAGTGAACAAGTGAAGAATTTATCTCTCCCTGTGGAAGAACTAAGTTGATCAAGACATGCAGCAGCAGTAGGAGAAGCCTTGCATCATTGGTTTGGTCGGGTCGTCCACCACACTAGCCACCATCACGTACCCGTCGCCATCAGCAACACTGCTCCTGCAGCAGCAACAGATAACCATTTATAAATTAAATTGGTTATACTAAGCATGTAAGTACGGTCCAACTATAAAGTGGATGGCAAAGTGTGGCTGCTGTTGTTGCTACTTTAGCCAACTAAGCTAATTAATCTCATCAACCTAATACACTTCTCTCAAAAAAGAAAAAAGCAACTTCAAATATTGAGTACAGCAGCAACATCTACTTGTTACTGGAGTTCCAGTTCAATATTGAGTACAGATCCCTCTAAAATTCCTTGGCACAAGTGCATCACATATTCATCAACTTAGCATCAGAAGTAGTGAGTACGAGAAGAGGGGGAGGGAGATGGAGGAGCTACCTGCCGCGGTCGCAATGGAAGCAGAGGAGCGGACCCCTCTTGCCCCCCAGCCCCCTCAAGCAGGACAGGGCTGCCGGTTGGGTGCGCCCCTACTCCTCCGCCTCCTCACCCTGCACATAGCAAGTTTCAGATGTTCAGAATAGCGAGATGATTCCATACAAAGTAGAATAGTTGTACTTGGCAATGCACACTAGCTAACAGAATGCCCACAATAAATATTTTGGCTAAACTACTTTCCTTGACACCTTTACAAATTACAACAATGATTCATCTCACTATTTCTAGAGGAATCAACCCAACCCCTGTTGCTTTCTGACTATTCCATACAAAGTAGAACACTGAACTGGCCCAAGTTGCAGGCTATACTGATCTTTACGGTGTAGATAAACTAAAGAACTAACAAAGATTTAACCGATCCAGAGTGTCAGGTCCCTAATCCAACACCCCCGCTACACATAGACAAAATTTTGGATACTAGACAAAATTTAGATTTAGATTTTGGAAGGTGATCATCCCATTCAAGTGACCATGCATACTAGACAAACGTCACAGGATGCATATCAAAAAATACATCAGAGATGCATTCAAAAAAACATGAACATCATAGGATATCCATCTGTCCCATGCAAGTTTCAGGAATAATAATGGCATGCATAGGGCAATCTTTATCTTGAGAGAAACAAGCAGGCCACACATTTGAACATGAACAATAGACATACATCTGAGCATGTATTTCACATTGGGAAGATAATAATGTCAGAGCCCTAGATGTCATCAGTTAATAAGATAGATAGGGAAATGAGATGGTCACCTGTCCCAATCCTCACGATCCGTGTAGGTCTCCTCCTGGTAGCCATGGGGGTCCGCCTGCTCTCCCTGGTCCGGCTGGTCTCCGTCATCAACATGGCCTCCCCTGAAAAAACGACGAGGTTGGTGAGGGGGATTGAGGAGAAGAGAGGTCGGAGAAGAAGGGGGAGGTCAGATCGGGGGACGTTACCTCCTGTGGTCGGGGTAGTGCTGCTGGTGGTGGTGCTGCGGCGGCTGGTCTTCATGGGCATCGGGGGCGGCGGCGGCGTTGGCCTTGTACTTGGCGGCCTTCTTGCTGGCCCTAGTGGGCTTGTCGGGGTTGTCGGGCGGGACGACCTTCTTGACGACGTGGGCGACGGCCTCATTGCCCGAGGCGCCATCGGCCAGGTCGAGCAGGTCGAAGATCCCCATCCCGATGGCGGCGGCAAGGTGTGAGAGAGAATATGGGAGAGGGGAAGAGGGTGTGGTGCCGCCCGGGAGGGAGGGCGTCGGGGGTGGGGAGGACTGCCGGTGGGGGAGACCGGAGACGGGCAGGGAGGTCGCTGGTGGAGCAACGTGGCTGCCAGATCGGGGGAGGGTTAGGTGGAAATCCTAACCCTAGAAGAGAAGGAGGGGGGGGGACGCCATGGCCGTGCCTGGCCTAGTGGATATGGGGGATGAAGGCGAGGGGAGGGGGTCGGCGGTGGGTGGGGGCTGCGGTGGTGGGTGGGGATGGCGGCGGTGGTGGGTGGGGATGGCGGCGGTGGGAGATGAGGGAGACGAAGGCGGAGAGGAGACGAGGGAGAGGAGGGTGGGGATGGATCGGATCTGGAGAAATGGTGGGTGGGTAGGTGGGTTAGGGTTTTGGTTTTTTCAGGAGAGGATCAACCGTTGGATGGGCGCGTGATGGATGGCTCGGATCGTGTCCAACTTGGTGATCCGCGTGGAGGTGGTTCCTCGCTTCTCATTGGCTGGCTGGCTCACGCTCGAAAATCCAAATTTTGGACCCAAATCTCTGATTTTTTTATAAATGCCTACAAATGTGTGTTGCAATATTGGACCATACCATTTTCCAAAAGGCGGCTGTTAGGTGTCGGTCAATCGGCCTAAATTTGGGTCGGTTGCCTCACGACCCTATGATGTTTTCGTGTGTAACCATTTGATTCACCCCCACGTTATACTTTCTTCCCCATCTTGCTCGTTCTCTATCAGATAGAACACATAGTTGACCCTCCCGCCGTTGCGCCGTCGCGCACAACCGTAGTTTGTGGCCTAAACGTTGGCATCACCCCAACGTGCTCTAGTTGTAGCATTCGCCGGTTCTAGCACCTTCTCGAGGCTGCTCACCGCCGGGGATGAAGCATCCTCAATCAACAGTTCCAGCAACCCATCTAGCCGGTTCCAGCAAATTACTTTACCACTTCTAGCACCCCCACCGTAAATTGCTCAATTCTAAGGATGCAGCATGCCAAATTCATTTTCCTTTTTCAAGTGCCAAAAATGAGTTTTTGTTAAATAACCTAGCAAATAATTGTCAAAAAATTGGACGAAATCATTTTTCTAAAATACTAGGTCATATTTAATGCACAATTGATAAAATGGTTGGGTGTCAAAAGATTTGATCCACTTCTGGTGAAAAAGACAAATTCCTGCCGATTCAGCAGGAAGCGGGTCAAATTTGAACTGTAGCTACCTCAGAGTTTGCTCTTTATTTTTTCCAAAAATCATTTCTAGGTAAAGAAGTATCTATTTAATCATAGAAACACAAAAAAATTCCAAGATTCAACCACTAGCTAGGAACGGTCATGCCCGCCGTTTTGACCGCATTTTGAAACGGGCATAAAAAATTCAAAAAAAAAACAAAAAATTGGGAAACCTTCGCATTGTGTCATTATATGTGACCAAGTTTCCAGGAAAAATAATAAACTTGTAATACGACAATTATTTAAAGAAAGTGTTTTCAGAAATGAGCTATCATGCGTGAAGATTCATGGCTTTCAGGCCAATTGATCAATCTTATGGCCATATTCATGGCATAGTTTGTGCAAATGATCTCATATTGTGCACAAGGGTGCATATTGGAATGGCAAACAATGTTGCCTAAGGAAGTTTTCATTTTCTTTCGACGAAAAAACCATTTTCCATTTTTCGAGTGCCCAAAAGGAGGTTTTTTTGTGAAGGACCTCCCAAGTAATTGTTGCAAAATTGGACCAAATCATTTTTCTAAAATACTAGGACATATTTAATGCACAATTGACAAAATGGTTGGGTGTAAAAAAATTTGATCCACCTCTCGTAAAAAAGACAAATTTCCGCCGATTCAGTTGGAAGCGGGTCAAATTTGAACTGCAGCTGTCTCATAGTTTGCTATTTATTTTTCCAAAAATCATTTCTAGGTACATAAGTACCTATTTAATCATAAAAACACCAAAAAATTTCCAAGATTCAACCACTAGCTAGGAACGGTCATTCCCGCCGTTTTGACCGCATTTTGAAACGGGCATAAAAAATTCAAAAAATCAAAAAAATTGGGAAACCTTTGCATTGTGTTATTATATGTGGCCAAGTTCCCAAGAAAAATAACAAACTTGTAATACGGCAATTATTTTAAAAAAGTGTTCTCAGAAACGAGCTATCACGTGTGGAGATCAATGGCTTTCAAGCCAAATGATCAATCTTATGGCCACACACATGGCATAGTTTGTTCAAATGATCTCATATTGTGCACAAGGGTGCATATTGGAATGACAAACAATGTTGCTTAAGGAAGTTTTCATTTTATTTGGACGAAAAATTCATTTTCCATTTTTCGAGTGCTCGGAAAGAGATTTTTTGTGAAGGGCCTACCATATATTAGTTGCAAAATTTTACCAAGTCAATTTTGTAAAATACTAGGACATATTTAATGCACAGTTGACCAAATGGTTGGGTGTCAGAAGTTTTGATCCACCTCTCGTGAAAAATACAAATTTCCGCCGATTCAGTTGGAAGCGGGTCAAATTTGAACTGCAGCTGCCTCATAGTTTGCTATTTATTTTTTCCAAAAATCATTTCTAGGTACATAAGTATCTATTTAATCAGAGGAACACCAACAAAATTCCAAGATTCAACCACTAGCTAGGAACGGTCATTCCCGCCGTTTTGACCGCATTTTGAAACGGGCATAAAAAATTCAAAAAAATTCAAAAAATTGGGAAACCTTCGCATTGTTTCATCATATGTGGCCAAGTTCCTAGGAAAAATAACAAACTTGTAATATGGCAATTATTTTAAAAAAGTGTTCTCAGAAACGAGCTATCATGTGCGGAGATCAATGGCTTTCAAGCCAAATGATCAATCTTATGGCCACATTCATGGCATAGTTTGTTCAAATGATCTCATATTGTGCACAAGGGTGCATATTGGAATGGAAAACAATCTTGCCTAAGGAAGTTTTCATTTTCGTTGGACGAAAAAACCATTTTCCATTTTTTGAGTGCCCGAAAGGAGGTTTTTTTGTGAAGGAACTACCAAATAATTGTTGCAAAATTGGACCAAATCATTTTTATAAAATACTAGGCCATATTTAATGCACAATTGACAAAATGGTTGGGTGTAAAATCTTTGGATCCACCTCTCGTGAAAAAGACAAATTTCCACAGATTCAGTTCGAAGCGGGTCAAATTTGAACTGCAGCTGCCTCATAGTTTGCTATTTATTTTTTTCAAAAATCATTTCTAGTTACATAAGGACCTATTTAATCATAAATACATGGTTTGGTGGCGATACGTCGAGGTTTGGGCGGTGGCCGAGGGCCCCAACTCTAGAGCGCGTAAACTCGCATGCCCGTGGCGTGGTCACCGCGTGACCGTAATGTTGCCATGTGTTCTGGGCGGCTTAGGCATGTCTAGTGGGTTGGGAATTCCCCAGGTTGGTGCTAGGAAGAAAATTACAACATAAGATTCTCACGAGAAGAGCGATCGATACTCAAACATGAATTAGCAGCCAAGTGTTTGATTAGCGGTACGGGAAATGCACATGGCCAATGGGCGTGAGTTTTGGCTGAGGATGATCATCTACTAAGGAGAATGTCTTCACAAATTTTTAGCTCAAAAGGAGGATCCTAGATGGTACTTGCTTTGCAAAGTACCACGCTGGACAAAAATATGAATGTTGAAGCTGGGCTCAAAATAATGAATGGATTGAGCTGAAATTTTGTGGAGGATCGTTATTTGGGCATAGGAAAGCATTGTAGAAAATTGATACCATTTGGACATGCCAAAGTAGTACTTCCTTCACAATGCTCTTCTATTGACAGAAACTTGGGAAAACTAGTGAGAGAGATTGGATGAATGAAATGAGCTCAAAATTGGTGTAGGTAAGTTACTTAGGTATGGTCATGCGCTGGTCAATTTTCAGATCATTTGGGTAAGCCTAGCTAGTACTTACTTCACAAAGCTTCTCTCGAGGTAGAAACTTTGGAAATTTCCCGAGAAAGATTTACTAGGAAAATTGAGCTGAATATTATCATGTGGCAATGATTTGAGTATGGAAGAGTGCCCGAAAAGTTTGAGGGTAATAGGAGGGGTCTATATAACACTTGCTTTGCAACGTGCCAATTTGGCCATAAAATATAAATTGAACCTGGGCTTACATAGATGATTTGACTGAGCTGCAATTTGGAGGAGGGCGATAATTTGGGCATATGAATAAACTGTATAAATTTCATGTCATTTAGAGATATAAAAAAGGTACTTCCTTCACAATGCTTCTAGGTGGACAAAAACTTTGGAAATTTGCCGAGGAAGATTTGCTAGGCAAATGGAGCTGAATTTTGTCATGCTGTAATGATTTGGATAGGAAAGAGTGCCCAAAAATTCCTATGGCAATCAAGAATATATAAATAGCACTTCCTTCATAAAGTGTTGTTGTGAACATAATAGGAAAATGAATATTGTTGAATTAGTTTTGAACCAGGCAAGGAAGGATTTTTACATATTTGATGAAGATATGACCCAAAGAATTTATGAGATTTTTTTGGGAATTTTGGGAATGATAGAAATATAGGTTGCTTCACAACCTAGGGAAAAAACTGCCACATGGACATGACACATAGGCAAAACTGATGAGATGGCGCCTAGTCATCACAACCCACCACAATCTACATGGCTATGACCATCTATATTGGTCATTAACAACTAGAAATAAGGCAGCAGACTAGCACTGTTTGCTTTGTGACCATTTCGTGTAAGGAAATTACGACCTTTCTGACCAAAATGGTCGCAATGGTTTAGGGTTTGAAGCCCCCTGAATAGCTTTTGACCAATTCGTCTAAAATGGTCATAAATTTATGACCAATTCTTCGAGGGTCACTGATATTTCTTGTAGTGTGCATCTAGTGTATTAAGTTCATGGAAAAATGGAGTAATGCAATAAGAACAATGACATGATGTAGACGAGATCTATTCATGTAGGAATAGCCACCATCTTGTTATCCTTAATAGCAATGATACATGTGTGTCTTGCTGCACCTTCTGTCACTGGGAAAGAACACCGCAAGATCGAATCCATCAGAAAGCACCTCTTCCCATGGCAAGAAAAATCGATCTAGTTGGCCTAACTAAACCAAAGATTCGAAGAAGAAATACGAGGATATAAATAATCATGCATATGAGATCAAAGAAGACTCAAATAATATTCATGGACATATATCTGATCGTAAACTCAAAGTTCACCGGATCCCAACAAACACACCGCAAAAAGAGTTACATCAAATAGATCTCCAAAAGACCATTGTATTGAGAATCAAAAGAGAGGGAGGAAGCCATCTAGCTATTGCCTATGGACCTGTGGGTCTATGCTGGACTACTCACACATCATCAGAGAGGCACCAATGAGGATGATGAACCCCTCCGTGATGGTGTTATATTGGATCTCGTTGTTCTGGAACTTGCGGCGGATAGAATTTTGTTTCGTCGACTCCCCTAGTGTTTCTGGAATATTTGGGTATTTCTAGGGCGAAGAGGCAGTGCAGGGGGCTCTGTGAAGGGCACAACCCCCTGGGCGTGCCCTGGTGGGTTGTGATCCCCACGGGCCTCCCCTCTGGTACTTGTTTGGCCCACTAGGTGTCTTCTGGTCCAGAAAAAATCTCCAAAAAGTTTTGCTACGTTTGGACTTCATTTGGTACCGATATTCTGTGAAGTAAAAATACAAGCGAAAAACATCAACTGGCACTGGGCACTATGTCAATAGGTTAGTCCCAAAAATGATATAAAGTTGCTACAAAATGATTCTAAAACATCCAAGAATGATAATATAACAACATGGAACAATCAAAAATTATAGATACGTTGGAGACCTATTAGCATCCCCAAACTTAATTCCTCCTCGTCCTCGGGTAGGTAAATGATAAAAACGGAATTTTTGATGTGGAATGCTGCCTAACATGTTCATCACATATTCTTTTATTTTGTAGCATGGACATTTGGACTTTTATATGGTTCAAAACAATAGTCTAGTTTTGACATGAAGATTTCAATACTCAAGCATACCAACAAGCAACCATGTCTTTCAAAATATCAACACTAAATAAAGTTATTCCTACCCCATCGTGCTCAATAATTGGTCCATTTATGAAACACACTCGCATATTTGCTACATCCAATGCTCAAGTATGATCATAGTGCTCCCTAGTTGGTGCTTTATAAGAGAGGATGGAGAATCAAATAAAAATAAAAATTGCATAAAGTAAATAGATAGGCCCTTCGCAGAGGGAAGTAGGGATTTGTAGAGGTGCCAGAGCTCAAAGCAAAAATTGAGAGATAAAAAATTTCGAGAGGCATACTTTTCCCGTCAGCGAAAATGACCGAATAATTCCCAACACTTTTCATACTAGATATATCATAGGCGGTTCCCAAACAGAAAATAAATTTTATTCCTTTTTTTCACCATTCTTTCACAATCCATGGCTAGCCGTATCCATGGGTGCCTTCCATACCAACACTTTCCAAGGAATTTATTATTTGACAACATAAAGTAAAATTTTTTTCATTTCGTGATTGGGCATCCCTATTACCGTCGTACTCTCGTGCAATGACAAGTGAATAAACACTCATCTTGATAATAACACATCTAGCATGGAAAATATTGGCCACCCCCTGTCGCTTCATGAGCGGTGCGAGCACACAAAAAGGAAATTCATTTTGAAAATTAGAGATGGCACGTACAAATTTGTCTATAACAGCACGGAAATACCGCATATAGGTAGGTATGGTGGACTCATATGGCAAAACTGGGCTTAAAGATTTACTTAACAAAACCTCCATGAGATCCGTTAGTACTTAACAAAACCTTCATGAGATCCATTAGTATAACAAAGAAAATCACCACTTTAAGTACTATGGCAAACCCATTCATATTTTATTTTTGCATTATAAATATTGTATTCTAACTTTACCATGGCCTATACCCCCCGATACAATCCATAGATTCATCAAAATAAGCAAACAACGCAAACAAAACAAAATCTGTCAAAAACAGAACAGTCTATAGTAATCTGAAAACTGCGTATACTTCTTTAACTCCAAAAGTTCTGAAAACTTACAATGTAGGAAATTTGTATATCAACCTTGTGTAAAAAAATTAGAATTTTATCACATTTCTGTGATTTTAAACAATTCTACTACTAGGCGCAAAAGTTTTTGTTTTTCAACAAGATCAAATCAACTATCACCCAACATGATCCCGAAGGCTTTACTTGGCACAAACACTAATTAAAACATAAAAACACAATCATAACAGTAGCATATTTGTGTAATCACTCGAGAACAGAAAGAAAAAAATAAAATTTATTCATTGGGTTACCTCCTAACAAGCACTATCATTTTATGCCCCTAGCTAGGCATACTGCATATATTTAAGTATTGTCATCTTTAGTTTCCAATTCATCAATCACACAACCAATATTCTTCAAAGATTTAGCATGCATATTTTCAATAATAATACTTCTAGGAGTAAGATTGAAGAATTCATTCTTGCAAGTAGGGCCTTTCACTACTTCAACAAAATTGGGATGGACAGTAATCATTTTAAGATCCTTTTTGTTGCTATTAGAAGTGGCACCTTTGTTATTAGTGACTTGAGTAGACTTGCAAATTTTTACGGGAGCTTTTTCAATAGTTTTAACAGAATAAAAGGCCAAGCTTAAGTTACTAAAAAATTCTTCCAACTAATCTATCCGAGAAGGACTTTCTCCAATTCTTTCGTTAATAGGGTTTCCTTCTCCCTTAGTAATTTAAGAAAATCGCCTACTTTTGACCCAAAATTATTATCAAGATTCTGCATCTTTGTATCCAAGTTTTCAATTTGCTCTAAGGTGACCATCTTCTTCTCAATAGCATCTAATCTTCGCATAACATGCTCAAGAGTTAGGATTGTTTCACTAATATTGATAGGTGGTGCACCCACTAGATATCCCTTGCAATTAATAGCATCCAAATATGGATACATCAAGAAATTCCCATCGGTAATTGTATCAAGGACGAATCTATACCAAGTGGTTATGCCCACATAAAAACTGCGAAGAAGAACAACGGTAGATTGCTTACGAATAGATCTATTATGAGCATTGCAAAGTCTATACCAAGCATCTTTTAGATTCTCCCCTCCCCTTTGTTTAAAATTAGAGGAAGAACTAGCCATAACATCAAAGCAAGCAAGATTGCAAACAGATCTGACGAGAAAATGGCGAACGGAAAAGAGGGCGAATAAAACGACATTTTTTTGTGAAGTGGGGGAGATGAAAACGAGAGGCAAATGGAAAATAATATAAATTGCAAGGAGATGAGATTTGTGATTAGGAACCTAATAGATGTTGATGATGTTTCCCGGCAACGACGCTAGAAATTCCTTTTGATGTCGCTTGAAACTACATCGGTATTTCCCCAAAGAGGAAGGGATGATGCAGTACAACTACGGTAGGTATTTCCCTCAGTTTTGAAACCAAGGTATCAATCCAGTAGGAGAACCAAGAAACACTATGTAAATGATACCTGCACACAAAGAACAAATACTTGCAACCTGATGCGTATGAGGGGTCGTCAATCCCTACTCGGGTAACGGCGCCAGAAATTGTCAAGTTGACGGGAGAATATTTGTGGTAGATTAGATAAATAGCTCTCGATAAACACAAAATAAAATAAGTAACAAAAATGCAGCAAGGTATTTTGGGTTTTTGGAATAATATATCTGAAAACAAAAGCAAATAAAATAGATCTCAAAGCAAATATGATAAAGAATAGACCCGGGGGCCATAGATTTCACTAGTGGCTTCTTTCAAGAAATAGCACATGGTGGGTAAACAAATTACTGTTGGGAAATTGATAGAAGATAGAATAATTATGATTATATCCAAGGCAATGATCAATATATAGGCATCACGTCCAAGATTAGTAGACCGACTCCTGCCTGCATCTACTACTATTACTCCACACATCGACCGCTATCCAGCATGCATCTAGTGTATTAAGTTCATGGAGAAATGGAGTAATGCAATAAGAATGATGACATGATGTAGACGAGATCTATTCATGTAGGAATAGCCCCATCTTGTTATCCTTAATAGCAACGATACATGCGTGTCTTGCTGCCCCTTCTATCACTAGGAAAGAACACCGCAAGATTGAATCTATCACAAAGCACCTCTTCCCATGGCAAGAAAAATCGATCTAGTTGTCCTACCTAAACCAAAGATTCGAATAAGAAATACGAGGCTATAAATAATCATGCATATAAGAGATCAAAGAAGACTCAAATAATATTCATGGATATAGATATGGTCATAAACTCAAAGTTCATCCGATTCTAAGAAACACACTGCAAAAAGAGTTACATCAAATAGATCTCCAAGAGACCATTGTATTGAGAATCAAAAGAGAGAGAGAGAGAGAGGAAGCCATCTAGATACTACCTACGGACCTGCGTAGGTCTATGGTGGACTACTCACGCATCATCTGAGAGGCACCAATGAGGATGATGAACCCCTCCGTGATGGTGTTAGATTGGATCTCATGGTTCTGGAACTTGCGGCGGCTGGAATTGTGTTTCGTCGACTCCCCTAGGGTTTCTGGAATATTTGAGTATTTATAGGGCAAAGAGGCGTTGCAGGGGTTCCGTGGGGAGCACAACCCCCCGAGCACAACCCCCACGGACCTCCACTCTGGTACTTCTTTGGCCCACTGGGTGTCTTCTGGTCCAGAAAAAATCTCCAAAAAGTTTTGTTGCATTTGGACTCCATTTGGTACTGATATTATATGAAGTAAAAAACAAGCAAAAAACAACAACTAGCACTGGGCACTATGTCAATAGGTTAGTCCCAAAAAATGGTATAAAGTTGCTACAAAATGATTGTAAAACATCCAAGAATGATAATATAACATCATGGAGCAATCAAAAATTATATGTGCGTTGGAGACATATCACCTATTACAGCGATTTGCTAGAGAGTTGGCTCGAAGACTCTAGGCGCCTATAGATGCGATCACTCGCCTGATCCACGTCTGGCGACTGGAAAGCAATGCACTCAAGGAGGTCCTACGAGGCGGCAAGTTTCGGAGGCCAAAATGGTCGCGGGAACATGAAGCGCCCTAAGTCTAGAAGGGCCACCTTGACTAAGATCCTAGGTCCCACCGCGATGGAGAATAAGTTCGAGAAATGGGCGGTGAAGGGACAGTCCTTAACCCACTTGTCAAACCAGAACAGGGTCGAGGCGTCGGAACCCACCGAGCTGAATGATGGACTGCTAGAACTGCGAGCCACCTAACCGTTGACAGAAGGCGAGTGCTTGTCCTCTGAGATATTTGTTCCGGATGATGTCTAGCCATAGGCCGCCCTCCCCATTCAAAATCCGCCACAACCAGCGAGTCAGCAGGGCAATGTTCAAGCTTTTGGACGGCATGATCCCGAGCCTGCCCTAGTCATAGGGTTTGCAAATATGGCCAGTTGACCATATGGTATTTTTTCTTATCACCCTCCCCAGGATAGAAGAATCTCGGCTGGTACTTGGGGATATCATGATGGAGGGTCTCATGGAGACTATAGAAGCTCATGATGAATAGGAGAAGGCTAGAGAGTGAGAGTTCATGAGCACTATTCGAGCCGCCTTGGACAGCCATCGGCACCGCCTGGGTTCGACGCGGTGTTGGAGCTTAGTCACAGCTGGACGTCAATCCACCATGAAAAGCCGAGAGTCACTAATGGGTATCCCTAGGTAGGACGTAGGGAAGGAACCCAGCTGACAATTAAGTCGGTCAGCAATGTGATATGTCTCCAACATATCTATAATATATGAAGTATTCATGCTGTTATTTTATCATTATTGGATGTTTTACACTCATTTTATAGCAACTGGTTAGATCAGCTCTTAAGACTGCTCCTTCTGCTCGTAAAAAGCTTTCTTTTGCCACGTTTGAGCGATACTCAGCTTGCAAGGGATATAGATATCCGGCTACGCAAGAGTGCATTGTTTTCATGACAGATGCGGGGTATAATCTTCCTACACATGAACGTGTAGTCATACATCCATCGCCACCCAGGGACTTGTGTTGGACGGTGGCACGTCCGCCTATCGTTTTTGGAACAGTTGCTCCATTGCCGGCGTTGAGTCGGTCGGAATCTGATTCACCGGTAATTGATCCGGTTTTGGAGGACCCTTCCCCCGTGCATGCAGAAGTCTCGCTCGACAGTAGCGTAGAGGCGGGATTGACGCCAGTTCAAAACATTTGCCTGGATGCTAGCCCAGGGGCTTTGGAGGCCCGCCGGGTTTCTACCTCACCTTCAATATTTTGCCCGTCTGCCACTGGGCCTTTGAGCCCATCTCCTTCTCTCCGTCCGGATATCCCCTCATCTCAGGAGGCAGCCAGACAGTTTGATGCCATGGTCGATGACATGGTGGACCGGGTGATCTATTGTACTATTTGCTCTCAGAAGGGCCACATGTCAACGACTTGCGGAAGGCGAGTAGTCTGCACGGCTTGCTCCCGTCCTGGTCACTCTAGCCAGGCCTGTAATGATTTCGCGCGCTCCAATGGATTGGTTTGGAGGCCAATTTCGGTTCAACAAAAAAGAGTTTATTGGAATCTGTTGCTACTCATGGGAACAACGCCGGAGTTATTGGGATAGACTGTCCAGTCCCATCGCTGCCGCCTCCATTGCATCTTCCCTTACCCCAAATCAACGAAAGCCCCCGTCAAGCTCCGGACTCTTCTATGGCGAACTACGAGCTCGACCCACAGCGCTTTGTGCCCCCTGGATATCTCATCATCGATGGCGGTGATCGTCGGCTTCCACGCACTTTCTTCACGCCCGCATCGCGTCCGCCCCGCCGGCATGAGGACTACATGGTTGCAGAGGTGATGCCGGTGCCAGAGGGGCCGTTCGGCCCGGTGCGGAATGAAGTCGCCCAGTTTCTGCAGAATAGAGGTATTATGGTTCGATCTACTCAGCCGTGGTTTCATGGGATAGATCTGTTTCAAGTAAGGGATCCGACTGTTAGATATACCCTGGTTCAGCATGCTCCTTTTCCTTTGGGCAATGATCGTTTTGTCCGATTTTTGAAGCATGATGAGGGAGATAATTTCAAAGGTACACATGGTTTTCGCAAGGGTTGGTTAATGTTCATTGGGATTCCCCTGGATTACCGCACCACTGAGTACATCTCACAGGCTGTAGGCACTTTTGGAAAGTTTATTTCTTGGGACAGTGAAGATCCCTACCTTGTCCGGACTTTGGTCGAAGCTAGTTTCCCAGATACGCCTTTGGTGCCAAGAGATGTGGTTTTTGGTGATTATGCAGAGTTTGGAGGTGCTCAAGTATCTTGGACGGCAGCTTGTTATGTTCTTGGAGCAGATTTTGCAGACCAGATGCCAAATGACGAAGACCCTATGCCGCTCGATGGAAATCCTCACCCTTTGCCTGGCAATCTGGTGCCTGATAATCTGATGTTTGCCTTACCTCCATACCCAATGCTGGGTTGGAATGATGCACTTCTTGCTCCGCCGCCTCCACCGGTCAATAACGTAGTGCCTGCACCTGGTTGGGGTAATGCCCTGTGGGGAGATGAGGCTGACAATGGACAGGCACTGCCACCTGCTGCTCCTGAACAGGATCAAGTTTCAATAGTAATTGATCAGCCAGAAGGGTCTGTTTCTGTGGAGCAGCTAGAACAGGAAGAGGAGATCCAGCAACAACATGATTTGCCCCTTCAACCTGTACTTCAGGAGAATCAGTTAGCCATTGTGCCCTACCATCCCCCTATAGTTCAGCAGCACCAGATTATTATTGGCATGGCACGTATTGTGGCAGGACCTCCTCTTCCCCCAGAGATGATTTGGCAAAGGTCTTTCCAAAACCTTATGTTTGATTTCTCTGTCAAGGAAGTGCCAAGATCCATCTTCCCCAAGACGATGGGCACTATCATATACTCCAAGAGGTCGTGGTCTATTGCATTTGATGAATCAAGGATGATTAGTTGTTTGACTGCTTCACTACCTCTTGTTCCTGCTGTTAGAAAACCTGCTATGAAGAAGCGCCCTGTGGCCAGAGCTTTATTTGAAGCGGTGCCTGCTGTTTCGGAGCCTGTTTCTGAAGAAGTTGAGTCTGCTAGTTCTGCTCTTCCAGTATCAGTTCAATCAACACCGTTCCTCTCTGTGAAGCAATCCTCTGCTCATCAGCGGCGAGCCAAGAAGATAGCTCTTGTTGTTGATACGTCACTAAGGCGTTGCACTCGGAGCGCGGCAAAATTGGATGGGTACAAAAATGTGGTCTTCGAGCAACTTTCTCTGCAACCATCCAAAAAGCGCCCTCGTGCAAAGCCCATGGAGGACAAGGCCCAGCCCACTCCAGCGGATGATACTAAAGACGCTCAGCCCACTGCACCACCTCACACCCCGCTTCATGTTCTCCAGGCGGTGGGGGTGCAGTTGGAGGTTGATCCTGCGCTCCTAACGGTGGACAAGCTTATGGCTAATCCCCAGGACAACTCATCTGCATCTTCCAATTAGTTTTTATGTTACTTTTTATGCCAAGTCTGATGGTGCTGGATGTGTCGGTTTTTATTACTATTGAACTTAATCTGGGCTGGGAGGTGGCACTCTGGGATACTGAATTTATCCTTATTTTGGAGGGTGTGGCATTATGTGCCGCATTTCTATTACTTATATGCGCGATGGTTACTCATGAATCGTGTCACAACGCGTAGTTGGAAAGTTTTGTGCTGGAATGTTCGTGGTCTGAATTCAGATGCTAGGCAGCGCTCTGTCAGGGAGAAAGTGATAGAGAGTCAGTGCTCAGTGCTTTGTTTGCAGGAGACTAAGTTATCATCTTGCTCGCGCTCTATCGTGAAAAGCATTTGTCCTCAAGGGTTTGATCAATTTGTTGAGTCTCCCTCTAGTGGAGCGTCTGGGGGTCTCCTAACAGTGGGGCGATCTGATATGTTCCGTGGCACCCTTCTCACTGTTAAACCATACGCTATTGTTATGCAGTTTACCTCGGTCCATAATAATGAACAATGGTTTCTGGTTAATGTTTATGGTCCATGTCAGGGTGAGTTGCGAGACGAGTTTGTCTCCTGGATTTACAATTTGGACATTGATCCGAATGAAATGTGGATGTTAATGGGGGACTTCAACTTCATCCGCTCCATTGATAATAGAAATCTCCCTGGGGGTGATATTAATGATATGTTTATTTTCAATGAAATAATTGGCCATTTGGGATTGTTAGAACTTCCTATAAAAGGACGTAAATTCACATGGTCTAACATGCAAGACAAGCCACTCCTGGAACAGTTGGACTGGGTTTTTACTTCTGCAAGTTGGATTAACATATATCCCATGACCCAACTGACCCCTCTGGCAATGACTGCGTCGGATCATGTTCCTTGTCTGGTGGCCATCAGTACAGCAATTCCTAAAGCGCATATCTTCAGGTTTGAAAACTTTTGGATTCATCAGGCAGGCTTTATGGAATGTGTGCCGGAGGTGTGGGCTCGCCCCAGTCGTAAGACCCACATTGCGGCAATAATTGTGGACAAACTGAAAGCTTTGAGGTTTGCTCTCAAGAAATGGCAGAAAGGTTTATCACACATTAAAAGGTTGATTGAGAAGTGTAACTGGGTAATTCTTTGGTTGGACAATCTTGAAGATAAAAGATCTTTATCCAGGCCTGAGTTTAATTTCAGGAAAATAATTAAAATGCACCATGAACGCCTGCTCCACATGCAATACTTGTACTGGAGGAAGAGATGTACAATTAGGTATATCAAAGTGGGAGAGGAAAACTCCAAATTCTTCCAGGCCATGGCAACTGAAAGGTTTAGAAAAAACTCTGTGGCATGCTTGTTGTTGTCAGATGGAACAGTAACATCCAACCATGAGGAAATGGCCAGAGAATTCCTGACAACCTTCAAAAGCAGAATGGGGACAGTGAAGCCAATTTCTTTGGATACAACCATATTGTCCCTAATACCCAGGGTCCAGGGTTTGGAGGTGCTCACAAAACCTTTTGAATTAAAAGAAATTGAGCAGGTTATCAAGGACCCGCCTATTGATAAGGCCCCTGGACCTGATGGTTTTAATGGGCTCTTTTTAAAAAAGTGTTGGCATATAATTTCTGCTGATTTTATACAATTGGTTACGGAGTTTCATGCTGGAACAGTGCAATTAGAAAATTTGAATGATGCATTCATTACCCTGGTCCCAAAGAAGCAGACACCGGAGGGTGTGGGAGATTTTCGACCAATCTCACTAACCTCTGTTGGATTAAAGTTTCTTACAAAGCTTGCTGCTAACAGACTCCAACTGGAGATCACCAAATGTGTGCACAAAAACCAATATGGTTTCATCAAATCAAGAACAATCCAGGATTGTCTTGCTTGGACATTTGAGTATATCCATCAGTGCAATCAGTCTAAAAGGCCAATCCTTTTACTTAAGTTGGACTTTGAAAAGGCTTTTGACTCTATCCAGCACGAGGCAATCATAAAGATCTTAATTGCAAAAGGTTTTGATGAAAGGTGGATTGTTTGGATTAAGCAGTTGCTGTCCTCTGGCACTTCTTCTGTACTACTGAATGGAGTCCCTGGTAAACATTTCAAATGCAAATGTGGAGTCAAGAAAGGAGACCCAATTTCTCCCTTACTATTTGTGATTGTGGCTGATCTTTTACAGACTTTAGTGAACAATCTTCTCCAACAAGGCTTAATAAGCAGGCCTCTGCTTACCCATGATCCAGCTTTCCCAGTGGTCCAATATGAAGATGACACACTGCTATTTGTAAATGCTGATCTAAGTGAAATGAGGGCTCTGAAATCAGTTTTGCATTCCTTCTCACAGGCAACTGGACTGCGGATCAATTTCCATAAATCCTCCATGTATCCTATCAATGTACATGAGCAGGAGGCTTCTGACCTGGCTGCCTTTTTTGATTGCAAATTAGGCACTATGCCTTTCACATATCTGGGACTGCCAGTGGGGACCACCAGGCCCAAAATAGTTGACCTCCTCCCTCTTGTGGATTGTATGGAGAGAAGATTGACAGCAAGCTCATGGTTCTTGCCACAAGGGGGCAGACTGCAATTAGTCAATTCTGTGATCTCTTCCTTGCCTATTTTTTTCCTTTGTAGCTTGTCCATCCCTCAGGGTATTTTAAAACAATTGGAAAGAATCCAAAGACAGTGTTTATGGAGAAAATATGGTCAGGAAAAGGGTCACTCACTGGCGGCTTGGAAACTTGTTTGTCGACCTAAATCAAAGGGGGGGCTTGGGATTTTAAACCTTGGACTGCAGAATGATGCTCTCTTATTGAAGCACCTCAGCAAATTTTATAATAAGATGGATGTGCCCTTGGTGCAATTAGTTTGGGATTCTTATTACTTTGAAAGGATTCCACATGATACTGTACTCTATGGCTCCTTTTGGTGGAAAGATGTATGCAAGTTGATGGATAATTTCAGAGCTATTACGTCGGTTGATGTTCATAGTGGAGATACAGTGCAGTTCTGGTCAGACTGCTGGCACATTGGGGACAGTTCGGTTCCTCTGCAAGAGCGGTTTCCTAGGCTTTTCTCTTTTTGTCTCCACAAAAACCTCTCAGTCAAGGCAGTTTTTCAGGCCAACTCTTTCCAGGAGCTTTTCTACTTACCTATGACTGAACTAGCCTTCCAAGAAATGCAACAGCTCTCCTCATTAATGAGGTCTTTCCAGTTGGATAATCGATCTAATGACCACTGGGAATGGAGGCATGGCAAGAAATCAGAATATACAGCAAAAAGTTTTATGATTTTGTCTATCAGCCAATGGTCTCAAACCCCATCTTGGGATGGATATGGAAAAGTTGCTGCACTATGTCCATCAAGATGTTTGCTTGGTTTGTCATCATGGATAGGATTAACACCAAGGACATGATTCAGAGGAGGCATTGGAGAATCAATGAAGGGCCTGAATGTGTTCTCTGTCCGACTGGAGCTCTGGAGGATAGAAATCACCTGTTCTTTCAGTGCAATTTTAGTGTTCGAGTCTGGAACTACCTGCAAATTGAATGGACAAATGGTGACGACATGGTGGCAATTTCTCATCATGCAAGGAAAGATTTCAACAAGCCTTTTTTTGGGGAGGTGGTTTTCTTGGCCTGGTGGAATATTTGGAAGATCAGGAATGATAGAATTTTCAGGAACATTCAACCCTCGTTCAGAGCATGGAGGACTAGCTTCATTCATGATGCCACTCTGCTCTCTCACCGTATAAAACGGAAATTTAGAGATGCCCTTCTTAAGTGGATTGATTTTCTTCCTCCCTGAGGAGAGATCCTGTTTACCTCTTTTGTTCCTTCTCTGTATTTTATAGGTATAGTTCTCCCATACCTTGTATAGTTTCTCTACCTCTTTCTTTCTTTTATCTTTGTTTTTCTTTTCTTCCCTCACCTTGAGGAAACCCTGTATGTGTTTGATGTTTTTAATAAAATGCTGTGGGGTGTAAGCCCTGCAGTCTTCATGGTCAAAAAAAAACTTTATATCATTTTTTGGGACTAACCTATTGACCCAGTGCCTAGTGCCAGTTGCTATTTTTTGCTCGTTTTTTACATCGCAGACAATCAATATTAAACGGAGTCCAAACACCGCAAAACTTTTTGTGGATTTTTTATGGACCAGAAGACTCCCGATGGGCCAGAGCAGCACCTGGGGGGTGCCCCGAGGGGGCACAACCCACTAGGGTGCACCAGGGCCCCCTAGCGCGCCTAGGTGGGTTGTGCCCACCTCGGTGGCCTCCTGTACCCCTTCTTTGCACTATAAATTCCAAATATTCCAAAACCCCTCGGGGTTAACCTAGATCAGAAGTTCCGCTGCCACAAGGCTCCGTAGCCACCGAAAACCAATCTAGCCCCGTTCCAGCACCCTGCTGAAGGGGGGAATCATCTTTGGTGGCCATCTTCATCCGATGGCCACCACGATGAGGAGGGAGTAGTCCATCCTCGGGGTTGAGGGTTTGTACCAGTAGTTATGTGTTTAATCTCTCTCTCTCTCGTGATTTGTATCATGGGCTTTGTTTATATAGTCGGATCATATGATGTTTCTCCCCTCTACATCCTTGTTCTAATGAAGTGAATCTTTACCCTTTGAAGTTTTTTCTTGTCGGATTGAATATTCAGATATGAGAACACATGATGTATGTCTTGCGATATGAATACTTGAGGGGACAATGGGTATCATATTGATTCACTTGATATGTGTTTTGGTATTTAACTCGCGGATTCCCACGGTGACATTGGGGTAATCTATGCATAAGGGTTGATGCACGTTTTTATTATATTTTCTCTGATAGAAACTTTGGGGTCTCCTTGTATTTCTTTTTGCTGGATTCATTATTATGAATTTGCTCTGGTGTTATTTTCGTACGAACTCTAGGATAGATCGAACGGAAAGAATAGCTTTGTGTTATTTTAGTACAAACTCTTGAATAGATCGAACGGAAAGAATAGCTTTGAGGTGGTTTCGTACCCTACAAACAATTTCTATCTTTTGTTCTCCGCTAATAGGAACTCAAGAGTGATTCTTTAATGCACTTTGAGGGATAATCATATGATCCAACTATGTTAGCACTGTTGAAAGCTTGCACTAGTGAAAGTACGGACCCTAGGCCTTGTTTACAGTAACATCGATACATATAAGAAACAAAGTTCCATCCATACATATTACAGTAACATCACAATGTTCATCCAACACATTGTTCCATCCATGCATCCATATAACAAAGTTCCACATTTTTTATCGATACAAACGAAAAAAAGAAAAGGGAAACAAGCACTCCATCCATGCAAGCTTCCATATAGTGAACTAAATCTGCAAAATGGGAGACAAGAAAGTTAGAAGAAGAAGACTAGAATCAGAAGAAGAAGAAGAAGAAGAAGAAGAAGAAAATGAAGAAGAAGAAGAAGTAAGCATACTTAGGTAAAATGGAGCTAACCTAGCTAATTGTGCCATTTTTTAGTGAACTAAGCATATTATGCCATTTTTGGTATAACTTAGAGCTAACTTCATTTTGGAGAAGAAGAAGAAAACTAGAAGAAGAAGAAGAAGACTAGAAGAAGAACTTCTTCTTCTTTTCTTCTTCTTTTTCTTCTTCTTCTTTTCTTCCTATTCCTTCTTTTCTTCCTCTTCCTGGATTTTCTTCATCTTATTATGTCATTTGTGGACTAAATAGGGTAAATTGTGTCATAAATGGACTAAATAGGCTAAATAAGAAGAAAAATACCATTTTTGAGCTTACCTAGCTAATTATGCCATTTTGACCTAACTAAGCATATTATGAGATATAACTTAGAGCTTACTTCATTTTGGAGAAGAAAAGGAAGAAGAAGAAAACTAGAAGAAGAAGAAGAAGAAGAAGAAGAAGACTAGAAGAAGAAGAAAAATTCCATTTTTAGCATTCTTCTTCTTCTTCTTTTCTTCTTCTTCTTCTTTTCTTCGTATTCCTTCTTTTCTTCCTCTTCCTTGATTTTCTTCATCTTATTATGTCATTTGTGGACTAAATAGGCTAAATTATGTCATAAATGGACTAAATAGGCTAAATAAGAAAATTTCCATTTTTTAGCTTACCTAGCTAATTATGCCATTTTTGACCTAACTAAGCATATTATGCCATTTTTGATATAAATTAGAGCTAACTTCATTTTGGAGAAGAAGAAGAAGAAAACTAGAAGAAGAAGAAGAAGAAGAAGGAGAAGAAGAAGAATACATATTCTTCTAGTCTTCTTCTTCTCCTCTTCTTCTAGTCTTCTTCTTCTCCTTCTTCTTCTTCTTCTTCTTCTTCTTCTTCTTTTCTTCCTGTTCCTTCTTACCTTCCTCTTCCTTGATTTTCTTCCTCTTATTATGTAATTTGTGGACTAAATAGGCTAAATTATGTCATAAATGGACTAAACACGCTAAATAAGAAGAAAAGTACCATTATCACGAAGGTGTAGGAATGGTCGGGGTTGCGCCAGTGCCAGACGGAGGTGAAGGACCGGTCGGGTTTCTGGCGTTGGCAGAAGGAGTGGTCAATGCTTGTCGGGAGCCATGCTGCACCAAAGATCATTTCCAATAATGTCTCGTTAGCAAGTTCGCAAACTGAAATGTGAATAGTAGTAAGCAACAACCATTCAAATCAAACTCACCGTGTTCGCCGGAGCAATCTGGGGCATCGGTGGAGGGGCCTGACCGTTTTTCTCTCACATGGTCTACACATTTGGTTCTCACGAGTCAGTCATATTAGATAGTAATGCGAACATTACGTGCATGATTGGGCTAATATGCACGAGAAACGTACCACGATGAGCTCGTATAGGGCCCGGTTAGCGCTGTTGTTCCGGTTCCTCTCCTCCTCCAACAGCTTAGCCGCCATGTCCTCCATCTCCTTTTGTGCCTCACTTTTTGCCTCCTCCACAAGCTCCTTCGTCTTCAATATCTCTTTCTCAACAATAGCCTGCAACACACCACTCCTCGTTAGCATTGTAATCATCGACGGATGCACACACAATGTAATGGAGGAAAGGTGAGAGAGTCTGTATAACTAACCGCCATGGCGATCTCCATGGGTCGTGCACGAGGCGTTATCTCAGGATCAGAGCTACTCAGGCGCTTCTCGATCTGCGGGAGAGTCTTAGGACAATGTATCAGTCCATCACCAATGGCTAGAGAGCCATGGGACCTCCCGCCACCAAATATCATCACCAGCTCTATATCAAAAGGATCCTGGCTCGGGTTAAAGTCCCCCCTTTCCTCGCCTTCCCCTCGTGTCTGTACTTCACAAGCTTGTGGTGGGAGGTCTTGTTGGTGAAGCTCTCTGGATCATCTAGGTCAGACTCCATGAATGGATTGGCCTTCTTGTACGGGGCCATATGGGCCATGCCATAGAGGTCAAACAGACCTGGCACAGGCTTCTTGTGGTGGTGCGCCTGAGAGAGAGAGGAACAAAATATTAGTTAAGGGCTCAAGCTAGCATGAAGAATGATATTGCCATGTAAATAGGTCATTTTGGAGCTAACTAGCTAATATTAGCTTAGGTCGTTATTGAGCTATCGAAGGTAGTTATGCCATCTTTTAACTGACTAAAGCATATTAAGTCATTTTATAGAGCTATCTAAGGTTATTATGTCATTTTAGAGCTAAATATGTCATAAATGAACTATCTAGCATGAAGAATGAATTGCATGAATCATGTAGCAAACCACATACCCAGTTATCCCCATACTCAAACAGGTTGGAGCTCCCTTGATGGTGTGGCACACCTTCCATTTGGCCGCGCTTATCCTTGGCCCTTTGGTGTTCGACTTTCCATTGGGTAGAGCACCACGCATCCACCAACGCCTCCCAACAGCCCATCTTATCCACACACCATCTCGGGGGCACCTAAGTGAGTCAAGAGAAATTTCAGCGCTATGCCTACGAATCAAATCAAGAAAACTAAGTTCAAGGCCTTAAGAATAGGTAATCACCTGCATGTACTTCTCCTTACTCAGAAACTTGCCGCGACACTTCTGCTTGCCCCTCTTAATACCCTTCGAGGCGTAGTAGTCTCGAACGGCCTGCACCCGAGCCTCATGCCTTAAGTTTTGAAGTAGGTGCTTGCACTCGTTTTCGACAACCATACACGCGGCCTCCTGCTCTCCCTCTGAAACCCTGTAGATGGTCTGCAATCAAACAAGACAACACTAATTAGTACAATCACTAGGTAGTGTTGATTTTTAATTCGTAAAGGAGAAATTACCCAAAACCGACGGAACACAATGTCGGCCACCGTCTCGCACAAGACACCGTTGACCCTCTCCTCCGGCGAGGCCGGAGCAACCGAGTACAGCTCCCAGGTCAGTGCTAGCTGTGGAACCTGACCCTCACCGGGCAACGTGACCCACCCAGGGAAGCACCGCCGGCAAAGCACACCAAGGACCTGGTTGGGCCTACGGGAACCATGGGGGTGTACCCAGCCCCTGCAGTATGACAAGGCCAACGCATTAGATATTAATTTGAAGGAACATGAAGACAAAAGGTTAAAAAATAGTAAATGCACTTACCTCAACCCTTTAGGCGCAATCAACCAGCTCTAGTCGGGGGTCGTCGGCACGGGTGGGAGCTTTGTCGCGCCATGCTTGTAGACCTTCTTGCCCTTCTCAACCAGCTCATCGTAGTTGTAGTTATCATCAAAAAGGTGTCCTCGCTACCATCCTCCGAGCAACTAGCCTCCGGAGTCTCGTGGGCCGAAGACCCCATGACCAGAGTCTTCTGGGACGAAGACCCCGTGACCGGAGTCTTCTGAGACAAAGACTCTGGGATCGGACTCACGTGGGGCGAAGGATCGGCGACCCGAGTCTGTTCGGGGGAAGGATCAGCGACCAGAGGCTCATGGACCGGAGTCTAAGATGGATCCACGTCAGACGGAGCACTCCTGTGGTCGGGTGAATTAGCTGAGGGTGGCAGCGAGGAAGGTGTAACAGCCTTCCTACCTCTCTCGCTGCCACGTCCACCTCTAGTAGGCTTCTTCGTCCTTCCCCGACCTCTCCCAGCCGAAGAAGAAGCGCCCGCCGCAGTTGTGTGCATACTGTCTAGCAGTGCTCTCCAGAGGGGCTGGGCTGGAATAATTGAACCAACCCTCCCAGTAGCGCTCGCAGGAGGATCGGGGTGCTCTGGACCCTTGCCCACCATCCTGTCAACACCTGCAATGACAAAAAGTAAACGAAATTAGTACAACATAAAAAATTTGGATACCTGACATGAACATAATAATACGTATATAATTTAAGTGTATCATAATAAAAATACACCCGATCAACACAAATATAAATGTGGTCGGGGTGTAGTGTCAGGGTGTCGGAGTGTCGGGGTCGGGGTTTCAGGGTGTCAGGATCGGAGTCGGGGTGTGTTGTCAGGGTGTCGGGGGTCGGGGTAAGGGTGGGTGTGGTGTCAGGGTTTCGGTGGTCGGGGTGTTAGGTGTCTGGGTGTCGGTGGTCGGGGTGTTAGGTGTTGGGGTGTCGGTGGTCGGGGTCGGGGTCGGGTGTGGTGTCAGGGTGTCGGGGTGACGGGGTCGGGGTGTCATGCCGGGGTGTCGTGTCGGGGTCGGGGTGTCAGGATGTCGGGGTCGGGGTCGGGGTGTGGGTCGAGGTGTGGTGTCAGGGTGTCAGTTGGTCGAGGGTCGGGGTGTGGTGTCAGGGTGTCGTGGGTCGGGGTCGGGGTGTCGTGCCGAGGTGTCGGGGTGTCGGGGGTCGGGTCGGGGTCTCTTTTTTCCTTTTCTTCTTCTTCTCCTCCTCTCCTCTTTCTTCTTCTTCTTCTTCTTCTTCTTCTTCTCCTCCTCTTCTCTTTGTTCTTCTTCTTCTTCTTCTTCTTCTCCTCCTCCTCCTCCTCCTTTTTCCTCTTCTTAAACCTAGCACTAATTAACCTAAAACAAAACAGGAAAAAACTACACCTAAACCTAGCTATTCTTCTTCTCCTCCTCTTTTTCTAATTATTCTTAGTTTTTTTCATGACTAAACATAAGCCTAAAACTAAACTAAACCTAAGACCAAACTAAAAGTAATCTAAACTAAACTAAATTAGGAACCAAACTAACAGTAATCTAAACTAAAATAAATCTAAAACAAAACTAACAGTAATCTAAACTAAACTAAATCTAAAACAAAACTAAAAGTAATCTAAACTAAAAACAGAAAATACAAAAAAATAGGAGAAGAGGGGTGCGGCCGGGGCTCACCTGCGGCAGGCCCAGGGGCGCCGGGCGCCGGGGTTGCTCGGCGGCGGAGGGGCGCTGGACGGGTGGTGGTGGCGACGGGGCCGCAGGGCTTCGGGGCGGCGGGGTGGCGCTGGCCGGGCGGAGGGGGTGCGGGGCAGTGGTGGCGACGAGGCCGCAGGGCTCCGGGGCGGCGGGGTGGTGTTGCGGCGGGGTGGGGCGGCTGCAGCGTGGGGGCGGTTTTTGATGGCGGCGGCGGGCGCGGGCGGCGGCGGTTTTTGATGGCGGCGTTGCGGGCGCGGGCGGCGGCGGTTTTTGATGGCGGCGTTGCGGGCGCGGGCACGGTTGAGTTGGTGGCGCGGGCGCGGTTACGTTGGGAGAGAGGGGAGAGAGAGGTGGGTGGGGCCGGAGGGACAGAGAGCGAGCATAGGAGGGGGAGATGGCCGTTAGCAGGGCCATTTCTTTGTCGTCCGTCAGCGGACGGCAAAGGTCCAGAGGGCAGACGGCAAAGAAGCTGACCTAGCCACGCCGTGCACTGTGGGGCCCACCTGGCCCTTTGCCGTCTGCCTTCCTGACGGCAAAGAAAAAGCTGACGGCAAATAGAATTTTTACCATCTGCCCATTCTTTGCCATCTGTTATGTGGAAGCGGACAGCAAAGAGGCTCTATGTCGTCCGTTGGCGAACGACAAAGAGTTGGCAGACGGCAAATTACCAGATTCCAGTAGTGCATCATTGAAATCATCATGCCTAGCTAAAAGGCATTAAAGAAAAGTGCTTGTTGGGAGACAAATCAACACTTTTACCTACTGTTTTTGTCTGTTCACATTATTAGGCTACTGTAGTAATGATGTTTTATTGCTTTTATTTCAATAAAGTGCCAAGTAAATCCTTTGGGATGGCATACGGTGATAGTTGATTTGATCTTGCTGCAAAACAAAAACTTTTGTACTCAGAAAAATAATTCTAATTTTTAATAGAAGCATGATAAAATACTAATTATTTTTGCATAATATTAATAGACAAATTTCCTAGGATGTCCTAATTTTTCAGAATTTGTGGAGAAGAAGAAGTATGGTTGGAGTACAGATTACTACAGATTGTTCTGTTTTTGACAGATTCTGTTTTCAATGTATAGTTTACTTGTTTTCTAGTTTCTATGGATTATATTGCTCGATATAAATTGTGGAAATGATATGGTACAGTAGGCATTGTGTGAGAACAATTATGAATCTTGTCTTTGACAGTACCAAAGTGAAATGGTTTGATCTTTATCATACTAACCTATCTCATAAAGTTATGTTAAACTTTGTGTGATTGAAGTTTTCAAGTTTTGGGTGAGATGTCGGTATGAGGAGAACGAGGAGTGACAAGACCCTAATCTTGGGGATTCCCAAGGCACCCCAAGTTAATATTCAAGGAAGATCCAAGCAACTAAGCTTGGGGATGCCCCGGAAGGCATCCCCTCTTTCGTCTCCAACATTATCGGTAACCTCACTTGGAGCTATGTTTTCATTCGTCACATGATATGTGTTTTGCTTGGAGCGTCAATTTATTTTGTTAGGATTTGCTTTCTGTTATTTAGATTAATTTTTTGCATCTTTTATTTCCATAAAAGTGTCAATGATAGCATTTGCCATGCTTATTTTGCAAGTATACATGTTGCTGTTTGAAAACAGGAAGTTTACCACTGTTGCAAAAATTCCCTAGAAAAGTCAGAATGTGATAAAAGTTTGAAACTTTTTGAAAAATGAGCTCTGATAAATTTTATACATTGTGGTAAATTTTCATAACTTTTGGAGTTAGGGAAGTAATTATACTCCTGCATTCTTTACAGACTGTACTGTTTTGGCAGATTGCTGTTATGTTTGCATATGTTTGCTTGTTTAATGATTCTATTTGAGGATAGGAGTATAAAATATGAAGAGGCATTTAGTATGAAATTTTAAATAATAATTTTAGTGATTTTCTATAGTAGAGAATGAAAAGGTTTTTGCATTGGTTTATACTAACTTATCTCACGAGTTCTTGTTGAGTTTTGTGTGGATGAAGCTTTTGAGGTTTAGGAAAACCGTGATATGAGAAGAATTAAGGAGACACAAAAAGCTCAAGCTTGGGGATGCCCAAGGCATACCAAGATACTATTTCAATAAGTCTCAAGCATCCAAGTTTGGGGATGCCCCGATAGGCATCCCACATTTTCTCTTCAACAATTATCGGTTAGTATCACTTGAGCCTAAGTTTTTGCTTCTTCACATGAGTTGTGTTATTCTTAGAATGTCATTTTATTTTCATTTTGCTTGTTGTTTTAATAAAATACTTAGTCTGAAAGTTTTAAATAAAATAGAGTCCTCAAATAGTTGCCAAGGAGGCTAAGTAAGCGGCATTCACATCCCGTCAACGAAGCGCTTTCCTATGTCATTTACTCTTGTGCTTCACTTATATCATATGAGTAAATTGTTGAGTGAATTGAACATCATGAAGTTGAAATCATATCATGCCTAGTGGTAACTTCACATTGGGTTTAGAAAATGAAATCTTTTGAGGCTTGACAATCACAATATTGGTCATACAAGCAATTCACGAATAATTAGTGTAAGGAAGAGAACTTTCACATGCAAATACACTATCATGGAAATCTTTTGTGATTGTGAGCCCCCATCAAAATATTATATGCCAAAATTGTTGGTGTTGGACAAGGAAGACAACATAATGGTTTATGTTTGTTCATATTCACATAGAAGTTATATTGTCATAGATCCTTCAACATGTGGTGCTTGCCCCCCATCTTTGCTAGCCAAAAATTCTGCACCAAGTAGAGATACTACTTGTGCATCCAAAAACCCTTAAACCCAAATCTTATATTCAAGAGTCCACCATACCTACCTAAGGATTGATCAAGATCCTTCAAGTAAGTTGTCATCCATGCAATAAGGCAATAAAATTTGCTTCTAAAAGTGTAAGATCAATTAGTGTAAGAGAAAATTGAGCGTTGTACGAACTTGTGATTGTAAAGCAATAAAAGCGACAGATTGCATAATAAAGGTTGCTATCACAAGGGGCAATATAACGTGACGTTCTTTTGCACTAAGGGGTTGAGCATACAAACTAATAAGCTCATAGCAACCTTTGCTTCCCTCTGCGAAGGGCCTATCTTTTAATTATATGTATTTACTTTTATTCAAAGAGTCAAAGTTCTTCTCTCTATTCCTTTTTATTTTTTTATTTTGGCAAGCATCATGTGGTGAGGAAAGATCTAGGCACATATTTCCAGTTGAATATGGGTGGCATGAGTTATTATTGTTGACATCACCCTTGAGGTGAATACGTTGGAAGGCGAAATTATAAGCCCCTATCTTTCTATGTGTCCGGTTGAAACATTTTGCTCATGTGTATGCGGTGAGTGTTATCAATCATAGAAGACTATATGATGGTTGAGTATGTGGAGCTCTTACTTAAACTCTGTTGAATAAGTTGAATTGCAATTGCTTGGTGACTGAGAACATAGGTTGTTGACTTTCAAGAGAGTTCATTGTTTGAACCTTAACATGTGAATTGGTAGCCACTTTAACATGAGAAGTTTTATAAGAAATATTTGTTGTTATGATGCTAGGAAAAGTGATTGAAATTATCATTGATCAAACTTATGCACTTTGCTAGCATTCACACTTCATAAATTATTTCTTTTATCATTTACCTACTCAAGGACGAGTAGGAATTAAGCTTGGGGATGCTGATACGTCTCCAACGTATCTATAATTTATGAAGTATTCATGCTATTATTTTATCATACTTGGATGTTTTACAATCATTTTATAGCAACTTTTATCATTTTTGGGACTAACCTATTGACCCAGTGCCTATTGCCAGTTGTTGTTTTTTGCTTGTTTTTTACATCGCAGAAAATCAATGTTAAAGGGAGTCCAAACACCGGGAAACTTTTTATGGATTTTTTATGGACCAGAAGACTCCCGATGGGCCAGAGCAGCACCTGGGGGTGCCCCGAGGGGGGCACAACCCACCAGGGCGCGCCATGGCCCCCTGGCGCGCCCAGGTGGGTTGTGCCCACCTCGGTGGCCTCCCGTACCCCTTCTTTGCACTATAAATTCCCAAATATTCCGAAACCCCCCGGGGTTAACCTAGATCAGAAGTTTCGCCGCCACAAGGCTCCGTAGCCACCGAAAACCAATCTAGACCCATTCCGGCACCCTGTCGGAGAGGGGAATCATCTCTGGTGGCCATCTTCATCATCCCGGCAGCCGCCACGATGAGGAGGGAGTAGTCCACCCTCGGGCCTGAGAGTTTGTACCAGTAGCTATGTATTCAATTTCTCTCTCTCTCTCTCTCGTGATCTATATCATGGGCTTTGTTAATATAGTCAGATCATATGATGTTTCTCCCTCTATACCCTTGTTGTGATGAATTGAATCTTTACCCTTTGAAGTTTTGTCTTGTCAGATTGAATATTCAGATATGAGAACACATGATGTATGTCTTGCGGTATGAATACTTGAGGTGACAATGGGGTATCATATTGATTCACTTGATATGTGTTTTGGCATTCAACTCGTGGATTCCCACAGTGACATTGGGGTAATCTATGAATAGGGGTTGATGCACGTTTTTATTATCTTTTCTCCGATAGACACTTTGGGGTCTCCTTGTAGTTCTTTTTGTTGGATTGATTATTATGAATATGAATTTGCTTTGGTGTTATTTTAGTACGAACTCTAGGATAGATCGAACGGAAAGAATAGCTTTGTATTATTTTAGTACGAACTCTTGAATAGATCGAACGGAAAGAATAGCTT
This sequence comes from Triticum urartu, assembly GCF_056163025.1. Taxonomy (NCBI): domain Eukaryota; kingdom Viridiplantae; phylum Streptophyta; class Magnoliopsida; order Poales; family Poaceae; genus Triticum; species Triticum urartu. The sequence goes on along the minus strand of NC_141873.1, from coordinate 476,347,025 downwards.
TGAGGTGGTTTCGTACCCTACAAATAATTTCTATCTTTTATTCTCCGCTAATAGGAACTCGAAAGTGATTCTTTATTGCACTTTGAGGGATAATCATATGATCCAACTATGTTAGCACTGTTGAAAGCTTGCACTAGTGAAAGTACGGACCCTAGGCCTTGTTTTTAAGCATTGCAATACCGTTTTTGTGCCCATTTACTATTTGCTACCTTGCTGTTTTTATTTATTCAGATTATAAAAAATATATTTCTATCATCCATATTACACTTTTATCACCATCTCTTCGCCGAACTAGTGCACCTATACAATTTGCCATTGTATTGGGTGTGTTGGGGAAACAAGAGATTTCTTGTATTTGGTTGCAGGGTCGTTTGAGAGAGACCATCTTCATCCTACACCTCTCACGGATTGATAAACCTTAGGTCATCCACTTGAGGAAAAATTGCTACTATCCTACAAAACTCTACGCTTGGAGGCCTAACACGTGTCTACAAAAATAAAGTTGCATAGTAGACATCACAATGCTATGGCGCTCGGCACGCGAGTAGCCAAAAACCATCACTTCGCTCTTGTCTAAGTTGATTGTGAGACCCGACATCTGTTGAAAGCAGATGAGGAATTTCAAATTTGCGATGTTAGCCGTGTGGAGCCTTCTACCATGATAATGGTGTCGTTGGCATATTGCAGGGGGGAACCCCACCCCTTTCCACAAGGTGCGGAACCACACTGCGGATATGACCCTAGTTCTTGGCCTTGTTAGTATGGTAGCGAGGGCATCGACCACCATATTGAACAGGAAGGGTGATAAGGGGTCGCCTTGTCTAACCCCACATAAGGTGCGGAAGAAGAGGCTGATCTCCCCATTAATGTTCACCGCAGTATGCTCGCAGGAGACGATCTGCATGACGCGGGTGACCCAACGATGATCGAAGCCCTTACGGAGCAAGACTTCGCGAAGTAAGGGCCCGTGCACTGTGTCATATGCTTTATGAAAATTAATATTGAGGAATACCGCCTTCTGTGGTCTAGCTCGGACCTCGTGAAGGACTTCATGGGAAACCAAGACCCCATCCAGAATATATCTCTCTTGGATGAAGGCCGACTGATTGGGATGGGTGATGTGGTCAACAAGCGAGGTCACCCTTTTTGCGTACCTCTTCGCCAGAATGCGGAAGATCACATTGATCACCATGATCGGGCGGAACTGGCGGATATCCGAGGCCCAGGCACCTTGGGGATGAGGGTGATGATCCCATAGTTGAGTCAGGCCATGTCTATGGAGCCCACGTAGAACTCCTCGAAGAGCGCCATGACTTCATGCTTGACAGCATTCCAAAAGGTCTAGAAGAACTTAACCGGGAGGCCATCGGGGCCCGGGGCAAATGCTGGATTTATGCCCTTAATGGCCAACAGAACCTCCTCGGTAAAAGGAGCCGTGAGGGCAGCGTTCTCGACAGCCAAGACACGCTGGTGCTCGGCCCAGATATTGGGAGCCAGAGCCACCCCTCCCCGAGTGGAGGAGAAGAGGGCTTTATAAAAGCCATCGACGTGAGCGTGAATGTCAGTCGGTCGCTGGAGGGGTTATTGCCATCCCAAAGGAGAGGGATGGTGTTATGATGTCTTCGGCCGTTGGCAATGGCCTGGAAGTACTCCATATTAGCGTCCCCTTGGAGGACCCATCTCTGGGTTCCTCGCTAGCGCCAAAAGGCCTTCTCGTCTATGTAAATTATCGTAAGCTGGTCCTCAAGATCATAGTGGAGTAGTCATGCGTTTGGAGACAGGCCCGAGGCGTCCGCCTGGAGGTCTAATGTCTGGATGGAGGTGAGAAGATCTTCCTTACGTTTCCTCAAATTCCGACAGAGGTTAGCACCCCATCCCTTCATAAACTGGCGCGCACGTTTAGCACAGAAGTGCCAGGAGTCAACGGCAGAGAGGGCCCGGTGAGGGGCAACCTAGGCCGCAACTCCACCTGTCATGGATGGCCTTGATTAACCCTTCCTGGTTAAGCCAGAAGGTCTCAAAGCGGAAATGCGGGGGTGGGGGTGGACGATCGTTCTCCAAAGATAAGAGAAGTGGGACGTGGTCAGACCCGATCCTGATGATTATCCGGAGGGAGGCAAGGGAACAGCAAAGCTCCCACTCCGGAGACACAAAAACGGGATCCAGGACGGACCGCATCGGGTCCGTCTGACGGTTTGTCCAGGTGAACCTGGCACCAACCCTATCTTTCGAGATCAGCAATGCATTCGTTGAACATCTGCATCCGAGGGTAACTAGATTATTACTTTTATCTTCGGCCTAACCGATAAGGTTGAAGTCGCCTCCAACTACCACGAGTAATTGGGCGGTGGAGACCTTGCTCAGGAGCTCGTCGAGGAAGGCCTCGGAACGATGGTGGTCGGCGGGGCCATAGACTACGACAATCTCCCATTTGAAGTTGAGAGCCCGCTCAAAGACCTCCATGCTAACATAAAACTCGCCTATGTCCATGCTACCCACCTCGAAGGTGGCATCCTTTACGCCTAAAAGGATGCCCACCCGAATGGCCGGCATTCTCACTAGAAGGGAACCAGTGCGAGGCAAAGAGGTGGGTGCTCGACCATTCAAGCTCCTGAAGAGCGAAATCCGTGCGCATGGTTTCTTGAATGGCCACTATGTTGATCTGTTCGTCTCGCATGTGGATTTAGCCAAGCACAAAGTTTCATGTACCAATTCCTAATAGACCGTTTTTCTGTCTATAGGTTATTCCAGTTTCGAACAAACCTAGCAGCAGTGACTCCTGACTAGGATTTCGGTCATATGAAATGTCATCGATCGTTTTGAGGTAACAAAGTGCATCATGGCAACTTCTGTATATTAAGAGAAGGCATGGGAAGGTAGAACAATGAGAGCTGCCACTGTTGTAAACGGAATGAATATGCCCGGCTGTAAATATAAAGCCTGAAACATTGTTCGATTGTTCAGAGTTCAGTACTACTGAACTCTGTAACCTGAATGGATAAATGAGTGAAAGTAATGTAAGAGGCGACATGGTTATGAGTTGCTGGTACCTTTTCTTACTACTCCCTCCGTCTCAAAATATAAGATGTTTTTACAAGCTAACATATCTTGCAAAAACGTCTTACATTGTAAGACGGAGGGAATACTAAAAGAGAGATAATTTTGTTGAAGAGATCTCCACATTCCCTACCTTTTTCACGGATACAAAGCCACCATGGTTGCGCTAAGTCTTATATGAATGAGCCAACCAATCAATCTTAATTTTATTTGTTTCTTTGCTCTGCGCGGTGGGCGCAGACAGACATTTTACAAGCTGTAATTGTACATTTGACATTAACAGTATCTTTCAACTCAGTCAAAAACCAGGTCTCCTGTCGCATAGATGTTGTAGAAGACGGTGGCGCTGAAATAGAGCACCGCCGTTAGGGTGAGGAAGGCCTGGAAGGATCCCAGCCACTGGACGAAGTATCCTGCTCCTACTGTGCTAACTATGGCGGCCACTGTCCCAATGTCGTCCGTCATTCCTGTTCAAGCAGCTTAGAGATGACAGATATAAGTGCTGAAGAATCAATTCAGCAATGCAGAAATATGGATCTTGTGTCTACTGATGCTATCAAAGAAGTTTGCGAACATACCGTGTAGGGATCCAGCGTATTTTGGGGCAATGTCCTGACGGAAAGAAAATAGTGAAACACATTCATATTGTTAGTGGAGCTACTGATTCAGAAGAACAGGCACTCTGAGTAGAGATGGTATGATCAGGATATGATATGAGGAAACATGAACAGTAGTTACCTGTACATTACAAAAGTACCCAGCTTGACTGCAGGAAATCAAACCCAAGGCAGCGGTCATGATAACTGCTGCAACCGATGGTGTTTGGGCAAATCTTAAACATAGCAATGACACACCTGGCCCGATAAAACCAATTGACTGCATAATTTTCCGGATTCGCACAATAGATAAGCCGGATTTGATCATGAAATCTGCAGAAGCTCCCGCAACATATCCTGATAGAGCCATGACGCCCCAAGGTATGGCGCTGAACCATGCAGCTTGTTTCAAATTGACATTATATACCTGTTGGGATAATAGTCAGAAAGAACAGCTTATAGCTGACTTGTAAGGCAGACCCATTAGAATGATTTTAGAAGCTTTGATGACATACCGTTTTGAAGTACACCGGCATCCATGATAGTAGGACAAAGTAGCCCTGCATGGTATTTTGAATTTCAAGATGTTAATATCTAGATACAGTATCACAAAAGTTTAGTTCTGCTGGTCAGTCATTCTTACCCACTTGTTTATCACATTAGCTACAATTATGGCCCACATTTCCATCTTTGAGAACACTTCTCTTAAGGATGGTGATTTGCTGCCTTTGACTTTTGATTGTGTGATTGTGTAGTATGTAGAAGTGACGTGTGTAGAGCAGGTGGTTCATGGCTGCTGTTGTAGTTTTTGAGTGATGTACCCTTAATGGAGATGTGTTGCACTCATGCTGTCATGCACCCTGTGCACATGTATGAATATTGGAATGGCGCCGCCCCAGTCGACGAAAGGAAGGTATTGGTCGATAGTGTGGCACTGAGGGCAATGGTGTCATCCCCATCGATGGAAGGACCAAGGGACGGGTATCGCCATTCCTCGCTTCTTGGTTTTTCATCTAGATAATTTGGGTTTTATAACTTTGTTGCCCTTTTCCTTTACTCATCATGGCCAGTATTCTCTTTGTGCAGCGCGTGTCCATGGGACAATAGTCTTTCTTTTTTCATATTCATATGGATAGGTGGCCTGCCGGAACGGGCGAGTCTGTGCATGAAAGCGATGGGGCTAGGCGCTATAGAGTAGTAGTCAAGGATGGGCCGCAGTCAGTCAGTCAGGAGTGAGCGAACCCACCCCCGTAAAAAAAGTCTCATTTGTTAGATTGTTCATTCAAGCATCACGAACGCTCGCTCGTTACGCGCCCTACCGGCCTACCCCCATCCCGCGCCTGCTCCTAGTTAAATCTCCACTTTGCCCCCGGTGGCGGCGGCAGGGGTATTCCTGGGATTTCCATGGAATACCCAAGTTTTTGGCAAAAAATAATAATTTATATACACACTTATACATCCCCCAAGCATTTAATCAAGCCACAATCTAAAGCCCAAAGCGGCAGAGCACCCGAGAGCAACCCACCTGTCACCCGACTGCGTCCAGTACTCCAGTCCACGCCACACACGACACGAACCAGCCAGTCATCTGATTCCCAATTCCCTAACCTAGCTGACGCTTGACGGAGGCCGGCCTTCAACTGGCCGGTGGGAGGAGCATGATCCAGACATCAGTACGCTTCTCCCCTACTCGGCTGTCCCGACCTAGCTGCTGCAGTGATGGAAGCGACAACACCGCGGCGGACGACACCACCAGGGCTACAGGGCACCCGGGACCAGCAAGCAAGTTTCCGGCCCAGGTAATTTTCTCCTATGATTTATAGCGAATCCCAATCTTTTTTATGAAATTATAAGGACGAAACACTATATTGCTTGATGAAATTTAGAACGAAAATGTCTGTCCATGCCACTGCCACTGATTGCTACTTTGTTTGGTGAAATTTAGAACGAATCACTGTATTCTTAGATCAAGATAATTCTGGCATCATGTTGATGGTTCATGAATCCTTTCCATCTGCCAACTATTAAAATGAAAACCATAGTAATCGTCTAGAAATTTTCGGACATATGAACTATGCAAACAACTTTAAGCACAGGAGGTTTAACTATCATAAGAACATACTCCCTCTGTCCCATAATGTTAGACGCATTTTAACACTAGTGTAGTGCAAAAAAACGTCTTACATTATGGAATGGGGGGAGTAATTTTCAGCAAGCATACTACATGAAATGCAACTGTGTATTGTTAAATTTTCAAAAGAAAACAAACCCATGAAATTATATATTGGCATGACCAAAACTCCAAAAGTGCTATTGAAATATTGAATGTGACCACTTGGAGCTCTGCTCATTGCCAGGCTGTACATGTGTGCATTAGCAACTGATTGCTACTTTGTTTGATGCAATTGTAGAACGAATCAGATATTTTTCTTGTGTTCTTGTAATGTAAGAATCTGCATCATTCAGACATTTTAGTTTGTTTTCTATTGCATTGACAAAAATAAATCTGGCTTAGCCACTTTCTATTGCATTGCAAAAAAAAAATCTACAATGAATACCTAGGAGCAAATTCCTGGCTCCGCCACTGCTTGCCCCTCACGCCCACACTCCGCTACTCCGTCATCACCAATTGGTCCTCGTTGTAGAAGTGCATGCTCTAGCCAATGCAATCAAAAGACGATCTTATGGAAGAGACTAGGCAACACATTATACGTCAACACTCCCCCTCACGTGTAGGGGGTCCCGAACTGTGCGTCTAGGCCAGATGGTAACAGGAGGCAGGGGACACGAAGTTTTACCCAGGTTCGGGCCCTCTTGATAGAGGTAAAACCCTACGTCCTGCTTGATTAATATTGATGATATGGGTAATACAAGAGTTGATCTACCACAAGATCAGAGAGGCTAAACCCTAGAAGCTAGCCTATGGTATGATTGTTGATGTGTATGTTGTCCTACGGACTAGAACCCTCCGGTTTATATAGACACCGGATAGGGTTAGGGTTACATAGAGTCGGTTACAATGGTAGGAGATCTGAACATCCGTATCGCCAAGCTTGCCTTCCACGCCAAGGTAAATCCCTTCCGAACACGGGACGGAGTCTTCAATCCTGTACCTTCATAGTCCAGGAGTCTGGCTGAAGGTATAGTTCGGCTATCCGAACACCCCCTAATCCAGGACTCCCTCAGTAGCCCCCGAACCAGGCTTCAATGAGATGAGTCCGGCGCGCAGATTGTCTTCGGCATTGCAAGGCGGTTTCTCCTCCAAGTTCCGTGTACCTGTTTGAATAAAGTCCGGTTTCTTGTAGATGTGGCGCTCCTTGGCTTCTACGCCCAATAATGGACGTTTTCCACGTGTCAATCGAATATGAAAAGTCTGAGTGTTTTTACGTTCACAACCCTAGCCGTGTGAATGAGTTGCCCTTTTTAAGGGGATGAGGATTTAGATCCAATCCACACCTTCTCCTCTCCACGAGTGTTCATCAGAGCGCATCCGACAAAGGTCCATTCCACCATGGCCAGCTGCCGCAACTCCTCCTCTCGCCCTCCTAGCCCTAAGCCTGGATATTGGGAGAGATGTTCTACTCCGCATAGCGAGCTAGTGATGCTTCAGACCCAGGGATTTCTCCCCCCGGCCTATATGGTCCCGGTCCGAGCCGGTCTTGCCGTCTACAACGGCGGAGAGCAAGCAGAGAATGCCCCTAATACATCCAAAGGAGAGCGGGTGTGCCTTGTTCCTTACTTAATAAGGGGGCTTGGATTTCCCATCCACCCGTTTCTCCGGGGGCTGCTGGAGTTCTACGGCCTCCAGCTACATCATCTCACGCCTGCCTCAGTATTGCATATCGCGGGCTTTGTAGCCCTCTGCGAGCTGTTCTTGGGTATTGAAGCTCATTTCGGACTGTGGAAGGAGCTATTTTGCCTCGTGCCCCGTTCCAAGAAAGGGTCAATGTATCAAGTGGGCGGAGCCGAAGTATGGCGCATCGCCGGGACCGGATATTTGTCCGGAACCCAAAAGAAGGCGTCCGAAGACTGGCCCTCGGAATGCTTCTATATAGAAGACGTCCCGCTGCCGGATCCTGTCCGGATCGGCCTCCCAGAGTTTGATAATGCTCCTTTAAAGAAGCGCCTAAGCTGGCGTCCACGGAGCCCTCAAAGGGAAAGTGACAGGGACGTCGTTTATCTCATGGGCCGAATAAGATTGTTAGCCCATTCCGGACTAACCATGATCGGAGTTATGGCCGAATGCATCATGCGGGGGGTGCAGCCGCTTCAGTACAGAAGCCACCCCATGTGGGATTTCAACGGGGAGGACGACGCCACCCGCTACGGCCGTAAAGGGCCAGATTCAGTTGCCGCTCTATTAAAGATCTTGTCCACTTTGTACAAGGGAGAAGAGGAGGAATTTCACCGCGTCAACCCACTGGGTGGATTCTCTATGCACAATCCCCCAAGCTGGGTAAGTGGTTGCATTTACTTGCTCATCCGTTTAGTGTTCCCATTGTTAAATACTTAGTCTGATGACTTCAATGCAGGAACTGCGCCGGGCCGTTAAGGACATAAGCAGCCCACCTCCACAACCCGAGGACTCAGGACGGTCTCTCGATCCGGCCTCTCAAGAGGATCCGGACATATATGCGGAGCTGATTGATGGAGTGTTCCATCAATTGAGCGAGGACAACGCCCTGGTGGCCATTACGGCCGATTACCCCGGGCTAATCCGAACACCCCAGGTACCTGAGACCGAAGTCCCTGTACCCCGGACAGGGGTCCGTCCACGCGTGTTTAATTTCCTGATTGCAAGCGAACTTTGCAGGGGAGGTTTTTGAGGCAGAAGGCCGAACCTGCGGCGGCAAACCAACCAGGGGCCGCAGGGCCCCATGGGCAGAAAAAAGGTGTAGTCCGGAGCGAGGCATCAGCGCGAAGGTATGGCGCGCCCCTTTATCTCAGTTGTTATACCTTCGAGGCACATTTGACACTCGTGCCCTTTTCAGGACAAAGAGACCTCGCTGGAGTATATCCGGAGAGGCTGCTAATCGCGCCTCCACCAGCCAGGCTCCAAAGCCTGGTCCGAGGGCGGAAGCGAGCGTGAGGCGTGTGCTAGACGTTCCTCTGACGGAGGATGCGGACGGGTTATCTGCCACCAACTCAGAGGTGGAAAGTGCCATGAACCACAGGCGTCGCCGGACAATTCTTCGCGACGCTTGCTTCTCCCAAGAGGCATTAGATGCCTTCAATTCGTGAGATGCGCACCTCCGTGCCGCTCAAAATGGTCTAGCCAGAGCGACGGAGCAATATGTAAAAGACATACGGGTAAGAAATTTTTGGTAAATATATATGTAGCAGCAGCCCCCGAGACTGAAAACAGTTAGAATAACTGGTTTAAGGATCATTTGAAATGCAGGTTCTTACAGAAAAGAATTCCCTACTGACCCAGGAGCTGGACGAGTGCAAAGCCCAACTGGAGGCCGCACTGGCCGCGGTGGGGGAGCCTAAGGAGACCCCCTCTGGTAATATACATTTCAAAAGATAAGTATGTGGCGAAGCACGGCTTTTGTGCGAATCTGACAAGTAAAATTGCAGATGGCGCCGGATTGAATCCGGAAAGGCAACACCTCGAACACCAACTAAGGGCTGGTGAGAGGGTGCTGTTAAAGGTGATGGGGGAGAAGAACGTTCTCCAAGATGGCAACACCCGGCTGGGCGTCGAGCTAAAAGATGTTCGTGCCCAGCTGTCAGACTCCGTGAAGGAGAATCAGCGGCTTCGGCGCGGCATATTTAGTAAGTGCTTGAACGAACCTTTTAAAAGAAAGGTCGGCGGTGCCGTTGATTAACAGAGCAATATCCGTAGGTATGTTAATATGTCGTCCTGTAGAGGAGAAGCCCGGTTCTACGGGTGACCTTCTTCCCGAGCTCTTGCAATTGCTCGATCGAGTTCGGCAGGTGATGCGAGGCGTTGCCCAGGTCCTGTGGCCATCCGTCTCCACACCCGAAGGTCTTGGAGAGCTTGCGGAGAAGCTGAGGGGAGCACGGCAGCGCTTTCAGTTGTGGAAGATATCAGCCTGCCGTCAAGGCGCTAGGGAGGCCTGGGCCATGGTGAAGACGCGGTATTCACAGGCCGACCCTAACCATATGGCTGAGGTTGGTCCTGTAGGGCCCGATGGGAAGGAGATCCCTGTAAGCTTAGTGTACGGCCAAGTAGAGTTGGCCGCAAAGTACTCCCAGCAGGACTGTAAATTAGACAGCCTGTTAGATGGTATTGAAGAGGAATACAATCAGTCAAAATGACCATGTAATCGAATTGACATTTATAATGCCTTCTAGCCGGATTGTAGATCATTTGTCATGGCCGACCTTTTCACTTCAACCTCGGGGCCTCCGGAGTGTGTCCGAATTCCCATGCGGTTATATAGGAACCGGGGAATGCGTGGAGACCAGGCGTAGGGGTCATTAGTGCGTGAACAGACAAGTGCCCGACTAGTTATGTTATATTACATGGTTAGTAAGAAACATCTTCTAGGGAGAATAGTTCCGTTAGGGGTTCCTTTCCCTGGGGGGCATGCCCTAAAGTGCATGTCCATGCTGCGAAAAGAAACGCAGGAAAAACTCCTGGGGGCACATAGATAAAGAAAAAGATCATCTTTAGTTCACCGACCGAATATTCTCTTAAGAACGCTAGCTTTCGGCTTCACCCAGTCTGAGGTACACGTCCGGCTGATCCGGCAGTAACAATCGCAGAGGTGCTCCCTTTACCACCAAGCCGAATAATCGGGAACGTAGGGGTAAGCACAGGAGCCAGGCAACCCAGCTTGGCCAAAACTTAAGTCATATCGATGCATATGATGGTGAATAAAGGTACATGCGGAAGTTTGACACATGTGTTAGGCATGAAGCCCGTATAAATAAGCTTCTGTTTAAAGAAGCCCCCAGGTTTACTGAGCGCGGATAGCGCGTCAATTTGTGAGCCTTTAAAGGTTATAAGAGAGAGAGAAAAAGGGAGAAGGAGAGAAATGTACGACGGACAGTATATAAAAAATGGACAGAGTAAGGAGACGAACACAGGATCCGGCGCTAGGCATAGAATCTTCGGAGACGGGCTGCGTTCCATGGGTTCGACTCGAGTCGGTTATCCGATGCGTTTCGCAGGCGGTACGCTCCACCGGTCAGGACTTGGTCAATTATGAAGGGACCTTCCCACTTGGGCTTGAGTTTGTCCTTTTCCTTGTCCGGCAGGCGTACAACTAATTCGCCAACATTGTAATTTTTGGCCCGTACTTCTCTGCTTTGGTATCTTCGAGCTTGCTGTTGATAGAATGCGGAGTGGGCTTTCGCCACATCACGCTCCTCCTCTAATGCATCCAAACTGTCCTGCCGATCAAGCTCGGCTTCTCTTTCCTCGTACATGCGCACTCGATGTGAGTCATGAATTATGTCGCAAGGCAGAACTGCCTCTGCGCCGTACACCATGAAGAATGGTGTGTATCCGGTGGTGCGATTCGGCGTGGTCCGCAGCCCCCAGAGTACGGAGTCGAGCTCCTCTACCCAGTGCGTGTTAGATTCCTTGAGGGACCGCACTAGTCTGGGTTTGATGCCACTCATGATAAGACTATTTGCACGTTCGACCTGGCCGTTAGTTTGTGGGTGATAGACGGAAGCATAATCGAGCTTTATGCCCATGTTTTTGCACCAGAGTTTTACCTCGTCGGCTGTAAAGTTCGTGCCATTATCAGTGATGATGCTATGGGGGACGCTGTAACGGTGTACGACCCCGGATATGAAGTCTATCACAGGTCCGGATTCGGCCGTCTTAACAGGCTTGGCTTCTATCCATTTGGTGAACTTATCCACCATGACCAGTAAGTATTTGTGCTTGTGGGTTCCGCCTTTAAGGGGTCCAACCATATCAAGCCCCCAGACCGCAAAGGGCCAAGTGATGGGGATAGTTTGGAGGGCGGTGGGTGGCATATGGCTTTGGTTTGCAAAGAGCTGGTAGCCGGTGCATCGTTGGACTAAGTCCTGAGCGTCTGCCCGGGCCGTCGGCCAATTAAAGCCTGTACGGAAGGCCTTGCTTAATAGGGACCGGGCTGCAGCGTGATGACCGCCGAGTCTGGCATGGATTTCAGCCAGGAGATTCCGCCCCCCCCCCCCTCTTCGGAGATGCACCTTTGAAGGACTCCGATAGTGCTTTTCTTATAAAGCTCTCCCTCGTGGACTCTGTAGGCTTTGGATCGCCGCACTATGCAGCATGCCTCATTTTGGTCCTCGGGGAGTTCCTGCCTAGTAAGGTGGGCGAGGAATGGTTCTGTCCACGGGGCGATGACGGCCATTATTACGTGGGATGAAGGTGTTATTTCAATGGCAGAGCCTCCGATTGTGTCAGAATGTTCGGTGTCGGGCAGTGCGGTTGGGTCCGGGCTGTTATTGTTTGGCTCCCCTTCCCATGCCACAGATGGCTTGAAAAGCCTTTCCAAGAAGATGTTGGGGGGGACTACATCACGTTTTGCGCCGATGCGTGCCAGGACATCCGCCGCCTGATTATTTTCCCGGGCTATATGGTGAAATTCAAGTCCCTCGAACCGAGCTGACATTTTTAGGACGGTGTTGCGGTAAGCTGCCATTTTCGGATCCTTGGCATCGAAGTCTCCATTTATTTGGGAGATTGCGAGGTTCGAGTCCCCGCGCACCTCTAGGCATTGGATGCCCATGGATACTGTCATCCGGAGACCATGTAGAAGGGCGTCATATTCGGCTGCATTGTTGGAGTCCGTGTACAGAATTTGTAGTACGTATTGAACTATGTCTCCTGTGGGGGACGTCAAAACGACGCCAGCCCCTAGTCCAGCCAACATTTTGGAGCCGTCGAAATGCATGATCCAATTTGAATATGTGCCGTACTCTCTAGGGAGTTCGGCCTCCGTCCATTCCACACGAAGTCGGCCAAAACTTGTGACTTGATGGCTCGTCGTGGCTTATAAGTTATGTCGAAAGGGAGGAGCTCCATGGCCCATTTCGCAATCTGGCCCATTGCGTCACGGTTGTTTATAATGTCGTTAAGTGGTACTTCCGAGGCTACTGTTATTGAACACTTTGAAAGTAGTGTCGTAGCTTCTGGGATACCATGAATACCACGTACGCAATCTTTTGATAATGCGGGTACCGTGATTTGCAGGGAGTGAGGACAGTGGACACATAATAGACCGGCCTTTGAAGGGGGAATTTGTGTCCGTCCGCTTCTCGTTCGACGACGAGCACTACGCTTACCACCTGATGTGTTGCTGCGATGTACAATAGCATTGGTTCGCCGGTGTTTGGCGCAGCCAGTACTGGGTTTGTTGCCAGTATGGCTTTTATTTCGTTGAGTCCGGCCGTGGCTGCGTCCGTCCATTTGAAGTGTTCGGTGCGCCGAAGGAGGCGGTAAAGGGGAAGGGCCTTTTCTCCTAAGCGGGAGATAAAGCGGCTTAGAGCCGCCACACATCCGGCTAACCTTTGTATTTGTTTGAGGTCCTTTGGGATATCCAGTTGTGACAGAGCTTGGATCTTGGCTGGATTTGCTTCAATTCCTCTGCTGGATACAATGAAGCCCAAGAGCTTTCCAGCTGGAACACCGAAAACGCATTTTTCCAGGTTGAGCTTGATGTCGTATGTTCGGAGATTGTCAAATGTGAGTTTCAAGTCATCTACTAGAGATTCAACATGTCTTGTTTTGACGACCACATCATCTATGTATGCCTCCACTGTTTTACCGATCTGGCTTGCCAAACATGTCTGAATCATGCGCTGATATGTTGCGCCGGCGTTTTTGAGCCCGAAGGGCATCGTGTTGAAGCAGAATGGCACGTATGGTGTGATAAATGCCGTTGCGGCTTGGTCTGGTTCTGCCATCTTAATTTGATGGTAGCCAGAATATGCGTCGAGGAAACACAACGAATCGTGTCATGCGGTCGCATCGATAATTTGATCGATGCGGGGGAGGGGGAAGGGATCCTTTGGGCAAGCCTTGTTAAGGTCTTTAAAATCAACACACAGGCGCCAGGATTTGTCCTTCTCTGGTACCATCACCAGGTTTGCTAGCCAGTCCGGATGTTTTATATCTCTGATGAATCCGGCCTCTAATAGCTTTGCTAGCTCCTCTCCCATAGCATGTCTCTTAGGTTCGGAAAAATGTCGGAGAGCCTGTTTGACAGGTTTGAATCCTGTTTGGATATTTAAGTTGTGCTCGGCCAGCCTGCGTGGGATTCCTGGCATGTCTGAAGGGTGCCAGGCGAAAATGTCCCAGTTCTCTCGTAGGAACTCTCGCAATGTGGCGTCTATATCAGGGTTTAACTGTGCCCCGATGGAAGCTGTTTTATTGGGGTCCGTTGGATGGACTTGGAATTTGACTATTTCGTCCACTAGTTTAAAGGAGGTGGATTTGGATCTTTTGTCGAGTACCACATCATCCCTATTCACCATAGAGCGCAGCGCAGTCAGCTCCTCAGCCGCTAGGGCTTCGGATAGTGCCTCGAGGGCCAGTGCGGCTGTCTTGTTTTCGGCGTGGAGTGATATGTCCGGATCACTAGCGAGAGTGATGATCCCGTTAGGCCCGGGCATCTTGAGCTTCATGTACCCATAATGGGGTATTGCTTGGAAGATTGTGAATGCTTCCCGCCCTAGCAAAGCGTGATAACCACTGCTGAACGGGGCCACGTGGAACGTGACTTCTTCGGACCTGTAATTGTCCGGCGTGCCGAACACCACATCTAGTGTGATTTTTCCTGTACAGCGTGCTTCCCGACTGGGGATTATTCCTCTAAAGGTTGTGCTGCTAAGCGTGATGTGGTTCCAGTCTATATCCATTTTTTGGAGAGTTTCCTCATAGATGAGGTTCAATCCGCTGCCGCCGTCCATGAGTACCTTGGTGAGACGAAAGCCGTCCACTATTGGACTGAGGACCAATGCGGCTGGTGCTCGGGCTGTTCGGAATTTAGGTTCATCACTGGCGTTGAATGTAATGGTCCTGTCACTCCATGGGTTTATTGTTGCTACTTGGTAGACTTCGGCAAGGCTGCGGAGTGTCCTTTTTCGCATGTTATTTGATGCGAAGGTCTCGAAGACTGTTAATACCGTATTGGTGTCTCTGGGGTGGCTTTCTATGGCCTCTGGGATTAGGAGGTTTTCGCCAATTTTGGCCACCTGCCAGAGTATCCAACATGCTCTAAGGCTGTGAGTTGGTGTGGCGTCCTCTGTACTATGAATTTTATAGGGTCCATTAAGCCATCCTTCCAGTACGGTTCCATGCCCTGAAGAGGGTTTTTGCCTTTTGGTGTTTGACCCGGGTGTCTGCCGATGATGCACCCTTTTATTTCGGACTGGGCTTGCATTAAGGGCCGGATTGTCCCAAAATTTTGTTTCGGTTTTCCAGGCGCTTTCCATCGCACAGTACTTTCGTACTATGGACGCTAAGTCAGCGAAGCGTGTAATATCACGGCGACTTATGGCGTTGAGTATTCCCTTGTCCGTGCAATTATTGCAGAAGGATGAAATTGCGTCTTCCTCGCGGCAGCCCTTTATCATGTGCATAACCAGGAGGAATCTGGCCCAGTAATGATGTACTGTTTCTTTGGGCTCTTGCCTGATTTGGGATAGATCGCTAATGTTTGGGTGGGTGGGTGGAATTGAATCCGAAGACTTACCCCTTCTGAGGCTCAGAGGCCGAGGAATTTCTGAACTCGAAAGTTTGGATACCTGGGTGTCGTCCAATGAATCCAGTCCGTCGCCTGATTCTCGGTTCAGGTCTTGAGTGATATCCTCCCCTCCGCGGACATCCGGCTTGGAGGGATCGGGAATCCGGACGTAGCGAGTCCTTAGGATAGATGAAGGGTCGCCGCACTATCCCTCTACCACAGCAATGTGATGGGTGGCTTGGGGAGAGTTAATCTCTCTCAGATCGGTTTTAGGCCCAATCTGGTCATAATCCGTAGCGACTCCTAGGGCGGCGAAGCGATCCAAGAGCTCGTTTATGGAGGAAAGCTCTATTGGACTTAACTGCTCGGCAAGTTCCGAGTTGACATGAAGATTGTTTTCGATGGATCGAGAGGTCATCATCGGCGTAGAAGCCGAACAGGTGGTCATAAGAAAACCACCTAGCCGGAGGGTTTGGCCGATAGCCAAAGCTCCCTTAGCAACGGTGTCGTCTTTAAAGACGGGGCGAGGCATCCTTCCTGATGGCGACGACACAGAGGAACTCTAAATGAAAGCACCAATGTCGGTGTCAAAACCGGCGGATCTCGGGTAGGGGGTCCCGAACTGTGCGTCTAGGCCGGATGGTAACAGGAGGCAGGGGACACGAAGTTTTACCCAGGTTCGGGCCCTCTTGATGGAGGTAAAACCCTACGTCCTGCTTGATTAATATTGATGATATGGGTAATACAAGAGTTGATCTACCACGAGATCAGAGAGGCTAAACCCTAGAATCTAGCCTATGGTATGATTGTTGATGTGTATGTTGTCCTACGAACTAGA
Organism: Triticum urartu; assembly: GCF_056163025.1. Classification (NCBI taxonomy): domain Eukaryota; kingdom Viridiplantae; phylum Streptophyta; class Magnoliopsida; order Poales; family Poaceae; genus Triticum; species Triticum urartu. Next base: position 476,330,874 of record NC_141873.1, on the reverse strand, counting down.
ACCCTCCGGTTTATATAGACACCGGATAGGGTTAGGGTTACATAGAGTCGGTTACAATGGTAGGAGATCTGAACATCCGTATCGCCAAGCTTGCCTTCCACGCCAAGGAAAATCCCTTCCAGACACGGGACGGAGTCTTCAATCTTGTACCTTCATAGTCTAGGAGTCCGGCTGAAGGTATAGTTCGGCTATCCGAACACCCCCTAATCCAGGACTCCGTCACCCACACTCCGCTACTCCATCATCACCAATTGGTCCTCGTTGTAGAAGTGCATGCTCTAGCCAATGCAATCAAAAGACCGATCTTATGGAAGAGACTAGGCAACACATTATACGTCAACACTCCCCCTCACGTGTGGCTCCCTCAGGCCTAAACGTGGACCGAAAGTGGGCTGCAATTTAATTGCGCCAGCCGGGTCTTGAACTCAAGACCTCTTGGCTCTGCTACCAGGTAGAAGTGCATGTTCTAGCCAATGCAACCAAAAGACCGATCTTATGAAAGAGACTAGGCAGCACATTATACGTTAACACTCGTCTGGCATGAGATCGTCGTCCAAGCTGCCACCGAGCATGATGATTACGACGAGGAACGAGAGTGAGAGCGGAGCAGTCGTGTTGAGGCAGATGACGCTGTCACCGCCACCAGGATTCATCGTTGCCGCGGCCGGCCGACGGCCGTCTTCGAGTCACTTCGCAGGTTCGTTCATCCCTCCTTCCCTTTCTTTTTTCTGGTCGGCTACCATATGATCCATCCTCTTGCTTCCAACCGCAAATGACCTGGCAAGTGTCACCAGGTTTCATTACTCTAATCAAACAGACGGGCATCAGCCGTCGTGGTAGGATTCAGTTTTTGTGGCCTGGTCGTTTTCCTTATTTGAAAGATCTAGCGAAGTGCTGGCTTTTTATATAGTAAAGCACAATCCATGGTACCAATGATGAAAGTAAATCAAACATGGAGAGAAAACAAAGAGGGCATGCATAGCTGTCGATCTCTCATGACGGATCCCCGTATCTTTCAGCCGCCTTGTGGCTGCCCTGCGTATCCTTGATGATCACCGCGACGATCTTTGTTGTGCTCCCATCACATGGGCAGATCAAAGAAGGAGATGAAGAGAGGTTATAAAAGCGGAGGGAGAAGAGAATACCTCCCATGGGTGCAGGGGACACGAGGAAGTCTCCTGCTGGCGGTAGCTGATGACTGATCGGCTACTAGATTGAATTTCGGTACGACTGAACAAGTGGGTGAGGAGAGGACTCTATGGGCTAGGAATT